>NC_081841.1:209176123-209479365 GCF_963259705.1 Myotis daubentonii | reverse complement strand
GGTTTTCGGATTTATTTCTATGCAATGAGGGTTGAACGGTTATTTATAGATAAAAATTACTTGCAGATATCCAAACTTCACAGGTTGCTTGCTATAGCCTGTGAAATGTAACCATCAATCATCTTACTAATTGATAGCAGAAAACAGTCTAACCTTTGTAGATAACAGCTAGATGAGTTTCTGAGTTTTACTGCTTAGGCAGTAGAGTTTCAATTGAATGTATTTATCTCCTCTCCTTTAGGCTTCAAGATAACTGATATATAGACTTAAGCAGATTATTTATCTTTTCAAATGCAAAGGAAATGTATTGCTTTCCTAATAACTAAAGAAAACGACAAAGAAAATTTAAAATCGAAATATCAAAATAAAAAAAGCACCAAACAAAAAGTGGAATGCCACCAGAACTATAGGCCAAAATTAATAAGCTAGATAAAAAATAATTGTTCATGATAATAAAAAAGGTTTTAAACAAAAACATTATCATTTATCTTAGTAAATAAAGGAAAACCTCTCTGGGAGTGATGTCAGAGGAAAGGCACTGTGAGAGATCCCCTTGAAGTCTCAACAACTGGAACAGCCATAATTGAACAAAGTATTCCCTGTTCAATGCACAAAGATGTCTGAGAGATACACACATGTAACGTCTAAAGGTGGGCAGTGGGAGCACACAGGGGAGGCAAGAAGGGAGAAGAACTGAGAATAGCCATGGATGCAGCTTTGGAGCCCCAAGCTCAGCCCAGAGAGGGGAGGAATCAGGCTGTGGCTGGCACTTCCCTTAGCTGGGAGCATTCCCGCAGGAGTGGGAAGTAAAGCTGCTGCTGAGCCCAGTGACCTGGGCAGGGACAAAGCACAGAGGTGAGGCCACAGTTGTCGGGCAATCAGCGTTCCAGGCAGAGAAACAAGGCCTGGAGTTTGGCTATTTTCGCTGAAACTCTCAGGGCATGCCTCCTCTTCCCCTTGTGTCAGGTTGCAGAGCACATTTTCTGCAAACCTGAGATGTGGTACTACAGAAACACCTTTTTCCTGAGCAAGGGGTGCACTCTACAAATAATACCAGGGTCAGGTGGAGGCACACACAGAGGTCTGCTGGTCATCATTGCTGGTCATCAAAGCAGCAAAGGAGGCAGCTAGTTGGGTTCCCGCAGCTCACCCACACCCCAATACTGGCGGGGGGGGGGGGGGGAGGAGGAGGAATTTCACGGATTTGGAGTCCCATCGTCCACTGTGTTCTTCTGCAGGGTTGGTTCCCTGGAACTGGGGCAACCAAATCACAGTGGAGGTGCTCACCTTCCCAGGGAATATAGGCCATTTTCAACCCCACCCCACCCCCAGAGATCTGAAAAGCCAGAGACATGTAAGAGAGCTAAAAAACTTATTATTCAGTGGCACCTACTGGGAAAAAATAGAAAGGCTTATTAATCTACAAGAGAAGTACTATATATATATATATATATATATATATATATATATATATATATATATATATATATATATATCCAGACAAAGAAGGAATCTATCAAATACCACAAATAACCAATGTAACGAGGCAGCTCAGAAAGAAAATCTCCAGAAAATAAACTTAAAGACATGGAAATACGTGATTTAAACAACAGAGAATTCAGGATTGCAGTTCTGAAAAAACTCAAGGAGATGCAAGAAAATACAAATAGGTTATTTAATGAACTCAGAAACAAAATCAACAAACAAAATGAGTACTTTACCAAAAAGATTGAAACTTTTAACAAGAACCAAATAGAAATTCTGGAGATGAAAAACTCAAAAAAAGAGATCAAGAAAGAACTAGTGACACAGAATATAGATCTGACCAGATGGAGGAAAAAAATAGTGATACCTGACGATAGATACCTGGAAATGAAGCAGAGGGAAAAAAGAGAGACTTGAACATAAAAAATGAAAGAACTCTATGAGAACTCTCTGAATTCACCAGAAAGAGCAATATGAACAATAGGCATACCAGAAGAAGAAGAGAGGGAAGGGAACACAAAGTTTATTCACACAAACAGTTGATAAGAACTTCTCACACCTATGGAAAGAACTAGATTCTTGAATCTAAGAAGCAAACAGAACACCTGATTACTTTAATCCATTAAGGCCTTCTCCAAGGCACTTTGCATTAAAACTGTCAAAAATTAATGACAAAGAATTCTAGAGACAGCCAGGGAAAATAAGAAAATAACATATAAAGGGAAGCCCATGAGGTTATCATCAAACTTCTCAGCAGAAACTCTACAAGCTAGACTCTAGCTGCTGAGAGTGGAACCAAATATTCAGACTACTAAGAGAGAGAAATTACCAGTTGAGAATAATATATCCAGCAAAGTTATCCTTTAGATATGAAATAGAAATAAAGACTTTTCCATACATACAGCATATTTTTATTTCAATAGTTGGTATTAAAACATAAAAACTATGACAAGCCCATGACCAATTTTAAATCATTGAATAATTCCCATTATTGAACAGAATTAAGCAAAAATGAATGAAAATATGTGGCTACTACATTTAACTCTGGAAATTACAATAAGAACCACAAATACCTAGGCACCCTGAAATAAAAACCTATTGGGATAAGGAACTAGCAGTTTCATTCAATTCAAGAAGAAATTAAAGCATTATAAAAGAAAGCTAAAGATTGGTAAATATTATTTTTTTGTACTTTTTTATTTTGCATTTTTATTTAATATTTTGCATTTAATATTTATCCATTTTGGCCCAGCCGGCATGGCCCAGTAGTTGAGCATCGACCTATGAATCAGGAGGTCGCGGCACAATTCCCAGTCAGGGCACATACCCAGGTTGTGAACTTGATCCCTGGTGTGGGGTGTACAGCCAATCAGTGATTCTCTCTCATTATTGATGCTTCTATCTTTCTCTCTCTCTCTCCCTTCCTCTCTGAAATCAATGAAATATTATTTAAAAAAAATTTATTCATTTTGGGGGTTTTACATTTTATCTTTCCATTTAATTTTTGATTCAGAATAAATAACCACCATGTCTTCTTAGTAATTCTCTCAGTGATAGACAATTATCAAATATCTTCTTAACAAAAAAGACTTTATAAACATCTTTATACACTTCTCATTGTGGTCCTGTTGAATTTTCTCTGGCATGGACTCAGGACTTTGATTTCTACTTTACTCTTTAAACGGTCTAAAAAATATTATTCTGATATTGTTAAAGACGGTAAGACAGACTTTTCTCAGGGGTCTACTACACTGGGGTTTTGCAGAGATTGAGCTCCACTCTGAATATAATAAGAAAAAGTAAAGATTTACCAGTACAGAATGTCTACCACTCATTTTCTCAACATAATCACTTAATCACATCTACAATTTGAAAAACAAGTGTAGAAACTCAGAGGAGTGGCTTCCCCAGGGTAACCCGACATTAAATAATGGAACCTGGACTGAAAATCCATGCTCTTGATTTTCAGAAAACTGAATCTTCTCTATGTAATTTTGCTTCGGTCATGCTTTTGTCATTTTCCACATCTTTAAAATTAAGCAATTAGTTAATTAGATTCTATATTCACTTCCAGCAATGAAATTGTGTGATCTACATACAACATGAATTTACAAATTCATGGGCTCAGATTTAATTTTTGCTGGTAATTTATTCTTACAATTTGCATGCTTAACTGTATGCTTATATAAGACAAATTATTTTCTTTGGTTCAAAATCAGAAGAAATATAGGTAATTTAGTGTTCTAATCATGATCCAAAGAAGTCTTATTTAAACCTAAAATAATCTTTCTAGACTTTGCTCATATCGTACCTTCCCTAGAGAAAATCAGTTAATGTAACCTGTCACACAAAGAAAATAAACTCTATAGATTTTTACTAGCATACAACAGCTAATATCCCTAAAATAAATAGTACATAAGCCTTTTCTTCATGTTTATGCTTAAGGCAGCTTTATTGGCTGCTCTTCTGCAAGACATATTTTCTATACTCTATACTACAAATTTTTAAAAAACAGTCTACTTGTGAAATTAGCTGTCAATAGACATAGTTTATATTTTGCATCGTATAACCATAAAACAAATATATTCTGATTTAAGAAGAAAGATCAAAACTCAGTATAAAGCTTGGTTAATTACTACTACGGCAGCAAGTATACATGAGTAATAACAGATATTCAAATGAAGTGTTTTAAATTGATCAGGATTCAAAGTTTTCTCTCCACCGGCATAATATTCAGGTCTAGAACTCTCCTATGGCAATACAATAGTGCATGAGTGAATAGATCTTGAAGAAGTCAACACTGCCATGTAAATACTATGTCATCAACAATCATTAAATCCCTTCTTGATATAATGACTTCAATCACTGCTCTAAGTACTCAAATTTAGCATTTGACCTTTTTTATCTATAGAATGAAAACTTGCAGTTAAATAATTAAATGTAGTAAAATGAGTTCAACACCATTAAATCAATTTGAAATGAGAAGCAGTAAATGCCAGGTTGATTAGCACTTTTAACCCACTGGTACCACTATTTGAATAGTCATTCACCAAAAAAAGAAAAAGGAATAATGAAGACTATGAATCAAAACACAAAAGCACAGTTATTTAGGACATTATTTTAAATTTTACAATATGTTTACCTTCCTCACCTCTTCTCTTTTTTGCAATAAACTGACGGTTGAATTATAGTTCAGGATGACACAAAGAGCATTTATTATCATGGGTTATTAAGAGATGATGCCTATCATAGTGAGAGACAGCAGAATATGACCACCCCTTTCCACCCCAACTATGCAACTTGGCCTAAGGATTATTTTGAGCTTAAGGGCATTGAGGAGAAGCAGATATAAGAGAAGCTCTCTGCCTCCCTCTGTGAGACTAAAAGCAGGACATACATTTGTAAAGTCACCCTCCTCTGCTCTTTTCCAGAGATAACTCTAGACCCTTATTAGCCTAGAGAAGCCACCAGAAGCCCTTTACACTATTGGTTTATCATACAGTATTTGCATTCCCACAATGCCCTAGAAGATCAAACTCCTTTTTTAGTCTTGTTACTTCTTTAAAAATGTATTGTGCTTTTGTTAAGATACTTATATAAGCCCAAGTTCTACCCACCCACTTAAGTTACTTATCACTAACTGTATACATGCACATGTTAATACACTTCTGCTTGTCTTTCTCTTATTAATCTTTTGTCATTATAATTTACAGGACCCCAGCAAGAGAACTTATGCTGCTAGAAAAAAGAAAAAGATTCACCCCCACAACTCCTCTGAAATAGAGTGTTAATGAAAACAAAAAGGTTGGGAACAGTAAATCTATATATTTAACTTTGATTTGTGCACAAGGAGGGAGGAACAGAACCCTACCTCTACTAACAGGCCAAACTGAAGGGAAAAAGGGGATAAAACAAGCTGACGTGGGGCTAGTTCTGGGTCAGGCTCAGTAGAGTCCACTAGGAAGAAGTGTTGCTCTCCAGAGGATTGTGGATTAGCTGTAGGCAGCAGATTGGAAAGTTCATGTGTAAGTAAAAAGTGGAGGTTCCTGGGGTTCTATGACCCCTGGCTTTTCTCTCTTTTGGATAATTGCAGAATAGCCACCTGGAAATTAACCCTAAATTCTAACAGATATACAGGCATGTGAGCATTCTTTAGTCAGAGCTGGTTGACGGCTATTAACAAGCTAACTGTTATGTCTCTTTCTCTCACCCCCTGGACACTCTAATTTAATTTATAACATCTCAGGCTTTTTGCTTGTCACATTATATGATGGCTTTTCAGAACTGTGAATTCAAGCAATACAACATAAATTATATTTGAAGAGCTTGGGACAGGTTTCTTCAAATACATGTCGCAGCTCAAAGTAGGGATTTAGATACCTATGTTAGAACTTCACATTCTACCTCTAGTTTTACGTTTACCTGTACTGAAATGTTTGTTTTACACTATTTGATGTAACTTATAATTTTAAAACAAGTTTCAATAAAAACTTTCCTTCCAGTTTTTCAACACTTTAAACTTGCTTGGCCGGCCATTCACTTGAGAGCATAATGTTAAATGAATTAACAGCTGAAATGTGTGCCAGCAGGGCAGTTAAGTGAAGGATTGGAAGATGTTTGAGATTCCTTTCAGAATTCTGATCTTATACATCTCAGAAGACTATTCTATAGCCTACTTTGATCCTACTGCAGCAATCTTGTCTTTTGTTTTCTGCTCATAAACCTGACTCTAGGAGTTTCCAATTTATGCCAAGATTGCAAATTAGCACAAGCTGTTGCCTCCCTCCAGCAAATCAACCCTAGGGAAACTGTTAAGGAAAACACAATATGGCCTCATAAAAATATGAGGGATTCCTAAGAAAAAAGAAGGCTCCTTTGAAGTGATGTGTGGCAAGGCAGGTAAATGACCGTAGCCTGCAGCAAAGGGCTTCTGGCTCAGCTATTCCAACATAAATTAGAAAAGAGCAGTTTAAATAGTATATTTGCTTCTCCTTTGTCTTCCCTCTTGTAGAAATTGGCAATGGTCATCCAAACCTCTGAAAACCAGAACCTCAAATGGCACACACCGGCTGGGCATTTGCTCTGGGTAAAATCAAGACAGACGATACCTCAATAGGGTGGAGAATTGAGGAAGAGTGGGAGCCATTGACCAGCCTTGACTTTCTTTCAGCCATATCCCTCCAGACTTCCAAGGCTGATGGGTGACAATCTAGAGAGATACCTTTTCCTTGGTGTTTGAAGGTGGGTCATTTACCTGGAAAGCTGCTTGACACAGAGAAACCAAATGGGAGTGATTAATTCTGGCTGTAGTAAGCTGGGCTCTTCACCGGAATGCCCTTCCCTTCATCTACACTTGACCTCAGGGTACTGATCAAGGCTCTTTCTTCTGCCCCTCCCTCATGCAAATTAATAGGTAACCTATCCCATTAGGGATAAGCAAAATAGTGATGATGATAATACTAACAGCTAAAATAATAAGATATAATTTATTTAAATTGAAAAATATAGGAATATAACATCTCCAAATTAAAAATTACAAATTGGTCAACATACCAGTCAAAATTTGAAATAATCTTAATAAATATGGAAATAGGGGTGGGAAGATATCAATATGGAACAAGATGTGATAAAAATAATGAAGTGGAAATAGATGTGAAAAATTTAGTTGAAATAAGAGAATAGATGGATTGCCTAAAATAATGGATACAGCTAAACAGTGTATTAATCAATTATAAGATAATTTCCTAGAAGGAAACAAATATGATAGAACAGCAGATAAACATGGAGAATAAAAGGAACAAACATCCTGATAATAGTTTTTGAGAGAAAGAGAGAAAATAAAAATAGTCAAGGTAAATTTCTAAGAGTTCAAAGAAAACAAGTCCTTAAAACTGAAACATCCAATGCAGTGTCAAATCAAAGACTTAGCATTTTGCAACAGTTTGTAGGAAGTGGCCTATTGAAGTGGTCTTCTTAGGGTGACTAGATACTGAAATTAAAAAATCACTAACAGCCAGTGTGCACAGTGATAATATCATGATAATCACCTCTTTAGAGAAAGGTCAGGATGAATTAAGGATCAGCGTCACCAGATGAAAAACAGAGATTGGCTGATAAATCCAGCTAAAATTTAAGGTCTAACCTAACCTGTGAGAGTCCTAAGAATTATTTGAACTGGAGCAACCAGAGGTAGTCTTACTGTGAGAAATAATTAGCCCTAACATACACTGATAATATTAAGGCCAGAAGCTTAGAGACTAGCAAGACTATCTAGGTTTTAGTGAAATTCTATTTATTCATTAATCCTACTGGCCTAATCCACAACGACACCAGAAACAAATCTGAATTTAAGGGGCCTTTAGCAGAAACAAGAAATAAGGGTGGTGGAAGATATTTTCACTAGATGTTTGTGATCCATCTGCTCAGATAAAGTATCTGTAACCAGTACACATGCAATTTGCAGAAGTTTTGAGAACTTGAATAGGGAAATATGGGAAGTTCTTTTGCAGTTTGGCTCAAAAGCTGCCTGAGTTGTTTCAAAGAGACACTCGACTAGGAAGAATATAGCACAACAAAGCAAACTCCTAAAGTGGATATGATATATTAGAAGAATTACAAGTGTTTGTGTGTGTGTGGGGGGGGGGGTTCTGAAGAAATCTAATGCTTATATTAGAAGTTGCTTCACTAAAGTTTTGGCCATAAAACAAACCTCAACAAATTTTAAAACATGTACAGGTGTACCTCAAAGATATTGTGGCTTTACATCTAGATACCCAATAAAGTATCACAATAAAGCAAGTCAATCTTTTTGCTAGTGAAGGGTCTTGACTTCAATTTGTAAGAAAACACAGTATGGCCTAAGAAATATATTCTTAGGCCATAATGAAATTAAACTAGAATTATATTGTGTAATATTTTACTGTTGTCTCTTCAATTGAGGCATAACACACATATTATAAAGGATAAAGTGTACTAGGTGTAAATACACTAGTCATAAACTTATACCTCAATGAATTTTTACATATGCAAACACCTATATAACTCCACTACCCTAACATAGTCTTTTGTGCTACTTCCTAGTCAATTATTGCCCTCCTCCAACTAACCTATATTCTGACTGATATTCCTATAGACCAGTTTTTTCTCCGGTTGAACTTTGCATAATGAAATAATAGATTACATAATATTTTGTAACTGGCTTTTTTTTCCACTCAAAATAATGCCTTTAAGACCCATCCTTTCTGTTTTCTTTTTAATTGCTGTGTATTATTCCACTGTAAGAATATAGCACTATTTTTATTTCAGTTGAAAATGGAGGACAGCAAGAGCTTATACTTTCTCAGTCTGTTATCTTACATGAAACGATTATATGGTTCCCACAATATAGTACATCAAATCTATCTTCCGTTGTATGAGGTTATATTGCCATCCTCAAAAGATTGTGAGTTACTTGAGAAGAGGATTATGTACTGTTGTATTTTCTATCCTTTAAAAGTATCTGACATAGTACATACTATATAGCTGGAATTCAAAAGCAGAATGTTCAAAAGCGCAAACTTTAAGTAAATTTCTGCTGCAAAAGATAAATGAAATTAAAAATAATAGCAAGTCATTTTCCTTAAAAGCTCAATATACTTTTTCTAATACCAAATGTCATAGCAAATTAAAGATGCTATTTATGTGTGGTGATTTGTATCTGTGCCCAAATATCACTTCATTTTGAGAATTCACTTAAAGTTTAGCTGCACTGAAAAGAAAATAATTTGAAATTTAGCTTTTTTAAAAAAACCTGTATTACAAAAACTTTTAGAGAATGTATAATTTACCTAAGCACTGATGTAGTGAATAGATTTGGTAGAGAAAATATTGTAACACTAGAGGCCTGGTGCATGACATTCGTGCACTGGGGGGATCCCTCAGCTGGGCCAGCGCCCTCTTGCAGTCCGGAACCCCTTGGGATATATGTCCACCTGCTGGCTTAGGCCTGCTCCCCCCGGGAATAGTGCCTAAGCCGGCAATCAGACATCCCTCTCGCATTCTGGGGCTCTCGCAGTCCGGGACCTCTTGCCCTTACCACCTGCCTGCAGCGGAGGCAGGAGAGGCTCCTGCCACTGCCGCTACACTTGCCAACCGTGAGCCTGGCTTCTGGTTGAGCGGTGCTCCCCCTGTGGAAGTGTACTGAACATCAGGGGGGAGCTCCTGCACTGAGCATCTGCCCCCTGGTGGTCAGTGCGCATCATAGTGACAGTTGTTCTGCTGTTTGGTCAATTTGCATATTAGCCTTTTATTATATAGGATTGTTTGCAGTAAGATTTGTTATTACTGACTATTCATAATTATTGTTACTGAAATTTTAGATTATGAAATGCTTTAAATGAACTTTTCTCTGAGTGATTTATTTTAATAAATAGATTATGATTATTATAGTATTTGGCTAAAGCATTAGCATTTAAGAGAAGGTAAACTCAGTAATATTATATATCATGTTGAATATACTGTGCATGATAGAATCTGATCTGCAAAGAAAAACTAAGGGGAAAAAGAATAAATGTTCAAAAATATCCATGACATGTTATTTGCCATAAAGGAGCAATAGCCTCCTGCTTTTGCAGATTATGCTGTGATTGTGTTCTTTATTCATTATTTTAGTTTTTCTCCATATATAAATATATCAAGCAACTAATATATATATATATATATATATATATATATATATATATATATATATATATATACACGCACACACACACACACACATATATATGTGTGTATATATAAATTTCAGAAAGGAAGGGAGAAGGAGAAGAGACAGAAACATCAATCATGAGAGAGAATCATCCATCAGTTGCCCGCCATGCCCCACACTGCAACCTGGGCACATGCCCTTGACCAGACTCGAACCTGGGAACCTTTAGTCCACAGGCCAATGCTCTATCCACTGAGCCAAGTAGGCTAGGGCACAACTAGTATTTTTGTGGTAGATTTTTTTTTAGACATGAGAAGAGATTTTAGGTAAGACAACATATGTTTGTTTCTAGTGCATTAAATTCAGGCACATTAAAATCTGGGGATGTGCTGAGGAAAACAAAATGCTATTAAAGTTTCTCTATCTCTGTAATATCCCCAGGGAGGTTATTCAAAAAAGCTACTTACAAAGCCATTCAGTGGCTTGCCTCCTGTTAACGGCTTTAGTGGAAAGAAAACCCAGTGCAAGAGAAAACAGCAACAAAATTTTTATTCAAGAATTTCACAGGGCTAAAGCACAAACTGAACCTTGACAGGAATGTGAAGAATGAATAACATTTATTCATAATTGGAAATTGATATGATGTCTGAGGGAACATGAAATACTCCTCTCCATTGTGTGTTGTGCTGTCATTCCGGTGACCATTGAAGAAGTTCATGTTACATGTGACCACAAAATCTTCAAGTGGCAAACAATAGGATATGGGTTGTAAGAAATTCCTCATGTGAATAATTAATTATTCCAAGACAAGTTGTAGGAGTACTTCAGAAAAGGGAATAGAATTCTTAACAAAAGGTGAAATTTATTAAGGACAAAACTACATATGATTCCTGTGATCACCTGTCTCCTTTGGTTTCTGAGAGACCAATATGATATTTGGGATTCATTCTAATATTCTGTATGCCAGGAATAGAGCTAAACAGGAACCATTCTGAGTGAGGTAGTAAACATGTAGTTGATTCTTGAATAGTTAAAAAGAACAATTGTGTTTTGTTATCTATTTGTATTAATTTAAGCAAATTAATTTCAATCAGTGTCATTTGGAATAACAGGTGTACGATTTCTAATATCTAGGAAGGTTTTGCTAAATAAAAGAGATGAATAATAGAAAAGTCTTTAGACAAATGTCTGAAGCATAAAATATTTTCTTGTTTTCATTTACTGCTTTCTCAAAATTTTTGGTTTTGAAATACTTTTTATTCACAAACGAACATGTAACAAATGTCAATTTTTCATAATACTTTGATAAAATGTAAGTGATTTTCTGAAATAATAACCACTATAAGATTAAACGTAAATTCTTTAGGAAAGTATCTTTGACTAAGGATGATTGGGCTTCTTGTTTTCAAAAATGGCTTTGCCTGGAAAACTCTAGAATGTGTCTGGACCCTTTTGCTGAGGCTGATTATCCCATGATATATGTCTGCAATTTTTCATATCAGAACAATCTCTATCTGAGGGAATCTCCATTTAAAATGATCTACTTGTCTATAAATTAGAAATTAAAAAAAATGTAATACTGCCGAACCGGTTTGGCTCAGTGGATAGAGCGTTGGCCTGTGGACTGAGGGGTCCCGGGTTCAATTCTGGTCGAGGGCATGTACCTTGGTTGCGGGCACATCCCCAGTAGGGGGCGTGCAGGAGGCAGCTGATCGATCTCTCTCATCCATGTTTCTAACTCTCTATCCCTCTCCCTTCTTCTCTGTAAAAAATTAATAAAATATATTTTAAAAATGTAATACTGTTTTTATTTAACTTCAAAAACATTTCAACATTCCAAACATACAAAAAATAACAAAACATTGCAAATTGTGTTTAGTACAGGAAGTTCTTGAAGTTTTATTGATGCAGTGACTCTTCACTTTGTTGACAATGAAGAGTTGTACAGTATTTCAGTATTTTTTAAAACTACCACGCTAACTAAGAAAGATCCAAACACTTTCATGCCAGCTGACCCCATTTTCCACAGCTAAGAATGGCAGGATGCTATGTCACGATAGACAAAAACAAGACAACCTGAAGTTAAATGGATGCTCACTGCATTGTCCAGCCTCACAGTGCACTCCCTGAGCTGCGGCCCCTGCAAAAGGCATCTTGCCTAAGCCTCAACGCCAAGCAAAGAGCATCAAGAGCTTGTCTTGGTTGTTTGTTCTTTTTACAAACTATAGATGTGTGCAGTTGAGAACTCAGGATTTCTAGCCAATAACCAAACAAGTGACACCACCTTGCAGATTAAAAAAAAAATAGGAAAGAAAATGCCAGAAACATCTTTAAATGCCTTGTCACACCAACAGCAAAGGACACAGATTGAGGAGAACACAAGAGCCTTTTCATTTAAAAAATGTTTGGAAATATATACAACTTTGATATAGTTTCTGGGTGCTCCGGACACCCATGGCCACTTCATGCAAACCACGGACAATTTCTGGAGCACTTTGAGAGACGACATATATATGATCATGATCCAACTGTGTAATTAATCCTACTGAGGGCAACAGACACCTCTCAAATAAGAGCTGTGTCAATTAGGGCGCTCCTACACTAAGGTATTCATTCACAAGGAGACAGATAAACAGCTTTTTTATTCCTTCTCCTCCTCCTTCTCCTCCATTTGTTCCTCCTCCTCCTCTTCATCTTCCTCCATCTTTTTCTGGGCAACTTTAGCAAGACCCTTTGCGCCATCAAACTTGCCTGTAGACTTATAGTTGGCGAGATCCTTCTCATACTTCTCCTTCAGTTTTGCAGCCTTATTGTTGTAAGGCTGCTTTTCACTGTCACTTAAGTTATTCCACATCTCGCTCAGCTTCTTTGCCACATCTCCAATAGAAATTCCAGGGTTTGTGGATTTGATCTTGGGGCGGAATTCTGAGCAGAAAAGGAAAAATCCAGACGTTGGCCTTTTGGGGACATTTGGTTCCTTCTTCTTGCCTCCCTTAGCTGGTCCATAATCCTTCATTTCCCGATCATAGTGTACTTTACCTGCCTTTGCCATCATCAAATTTAGATTTCTTTTTTGCTGACATTGTCTTCCACCTCTCAGAACACTTCTTAGAAAATTCTGCAAAACTGACTGGAACTTCTGGGTTTTTCTTCTTGTGTTCCTCTCTGCATGTCTGCACAAAGAAGGCATAAGCAGACATCTTGCCCTGTGGCTTCTTGGGATCACTGTTAGCCATCCTGACTGTATTGTTCACTAGTCTTGGCTACGCAGGGTACAAGGTGAAGCTCAGTGCTCCCCAGCTTCATGCCAGCTGCCTCCATGAGAGCTGCTTCAATTAATTTTTTAATTTTCCAATAATCATAGTCTCAAAATCAAAATAAAATAATGCCCCTTCTTCCCCAAAACAACAACAAAAAACCTGAGCAAATCCTGTGGACTCGATAATGACTTGGATGTTTGGATGGAAAATACCTTTAGCAGTATGCCAGTACACTCACTAAAACTTTGGACTGCTGCTAAATGGGAATTTGGCTGTGAATTATTCATTTAATAAATCATTATGTGCTGAAACCGGTTTGGCTCAGTGGATAGAGCGTCGGCCTGCGGACTGAGGGGTCCCGGGTTCGATTCCGGTCAAGGGCATGTACCTGGGTTGCGGGCACTTCCCCAGTGGGGGATGTGCAGGAGGCAGCTGATCGATGTTTCTCTCTCATCGATGTTTCTAACTCTCTGTCTCTCTCTCTTCCTCTCTGTAAAAAAAAAAAATCAATAAAATATATTTAAAAAAAAATAAATCATTATGTTACAAAGCAGGTAAAAACTTCTGACAAAAACACAAGACAATAAATAGTTCTTGAACCAAAAACAATGAGAGATTCGCTATCTTGTTTAAACTGTGTTAAATAACATTAAATGTTTACATGGTGGGAAACTGGTATTACAACTGTGAGTCTCCTCTTCACTCATGAAAACATGTAGAACAGTTTGATTTTAAAGAATATTCAATTTGTAATTATATTCTTCTGTAAATATATGTTTTCCCTGAGACCAAGATTTATAGTAATACGCCAAAATGATATAAAAAGGTAAGAATATAATTGAAATACAAAATAATACTTTGAGAAAATTAAGTAAATTTACAATCACAAAATAAGAGGAATTCTTGTCTGCCAATTTCAGAAATTCAATAATACTTATATTTCAATTGAGTTGTATAACATAGTGAGCAAACACTTAGACCTAGGATATAGAGGGAATCCCCCAAAACGTATACACATCCTATCTAATAATAGAGAAACATGGTAATTAACCGTAACTTTGCTACCCTTCCCATTGGCTAATCAGTGAGATATGCAAATTAACTGCAAACCAAGAGGGCGGCCAGCAGCCATGCAGCTGAAGCAAACAGGAGGCTTGCTTGCTCCAGTAACGGAGGAAGCCAAGGTTCCCCTGCTGCAGCCCAGCACTGAGTTCCAGATGCAACAATGTTGCAATTATAGAAGCTAAACAAACCCAGAAACCTGCTGTCAGCCGCCAGCGGGCTCAGAGCTTAGAGCGCCAGCGATGGCAACAGAGTTTCAATTATAGAAGCTAAACAAACCCAGATACCTGCTTTCAGCCAGCCACAGCCTCAGAGCTGGAGCCGGCTCTCAGCTCCAGTGACAGCTATAAAAGGTAAATAAATCCCAGAATAAAAAAAAGGAAAAAAAAAGAGGCTGGGAGCTTCAGTCGCCCGCCAGCCTGAAAACGGCCCTCAGCCCCTCACCCAGACTGGCCAGGCACCCCAGTGGGGACCCCCACCCTGAAGGGGGTGTGACCAGCTGCAAACAGCCATCATCCCCTCATCCAGGCTGGCCAGGCACCCAGGCGGGACCCCCACCCTGATCCGGGACACCTTTCAGGGCAAACCAGCCGGCCCCCACCCGTGCACCAGGCCTCTATCCTATATAGTAAAAGGGTAATATGCAAACTGACCCTAACAGCAGAAAGACTGGGAATGACTGGTCACTATGACACACACTGACCACCAGGGGGCAGACGCTCAATGCAGGAGCTGCCCTCTGGTGGTCAGTCGCTCTCACAGCGGGGAGCTCTGCTCAGCCATAAGCCAGGCTGATGGCTGCCAGTACAGCGATGGTGGTGGAGCCTCTCCTGCCTCCTCAGCAGCGCTAAGGATGTCCAACTGCAGCTTAGGTCTGCTCCCTGCTGGCAAGTGGGCATCCCCCAAGGGCTGCCGGGCTGCCAGAGGGATGTCTGATTGCCAGCTTAGGCCCAATCCCCCGGGGAGCAGGCCTAAGCCAGCAAGTGGTCACCCCTGAGGGGTCCCAGACTGTGAGAGGGCATAGGCCGGGCTGAGGGACCCCCTACCCCCGAGTGCACAAAGTTTTGTGCACTGAGCCTCTAGTATTTTAATAATTATAAAGGCAGTGTTTATTAAAATACATTTCACTTTCACTTAATAGCTATCAGCTGTTAAAATGTGTATACATTTTTTTGGGAAACCCTATATGAATCGGCTTTGCTTCAAGTTTTCTCATTTATTAGCTGTGTGGTC
The DNA here is from genome assembly GCF_963259705.1 of Myotis daubentonii. Taxonomy (NCBI): domain Eukaryota; kingdom Metazoa; phylum Chordata; class Mammalia; order Chiroptera; family Vespertilionidae; genus Myotis; species Myotis daubentonii. The sequence goes on along the minus strand of NC_081841.1, from coordinate 209,463,639 downwards.
TCTGGTAAGTCACTTATCCTCTCCATTGCTTTGATTCATCAACTGTAAAATGAGGAGAATAGTAATATCTACCTTGTGCTATTGGGAGGGTTTTATAAATTAATGAAGGAATGCATACAGGACAATGTTTGGCATTTAGCAACCACTGGACAGAAGTGAGAGAGTATTAGTTCTTCCCTAATTTTCTGGAGTTTCAGTTCTAATCTAACTCTAATGAGGATTTTAATTTTGCTTTGGACATTTTAGTGTCTTGGAAATCCTCTTTTATGAGTGTCACCTCTGAAATAAACTCAATCTGCATTGGCATTTCCTGATGCAAAAAGTGCTCTAGTGTTAAGCATGTGGTCCCTGGAGCCAGAGTCTCTGGTTTTCAATCTCAGTTCTGCCAATTCACTTTGTGCAAGTTACCTAAACCTGTTCCTCAGTTTCTACATCTGAAAATCTACTTCATACAGTTGTCGAGAGAATTGAGTTTAAAAATCACTATAAAAGTAACGACTATTTACACTCTTTTAAATAAATGTTTTATTTCTATAGATGCTTTTCTGTTCCTGTCTCACGGACAGTGTGTCTTTTGCATCTTACTGAAGGAGAGAGAGTAAGCTGACATTTCTTTCAGTTTCTTATTTTATGTGAAAGCATTTTCATAATTCTGCTCTTTACTCTTGACTCCATTTCATGGTTTGTTTTTATATAAATACTTCACTTTGAGAGGGGAAAGATTAAAACTTTTTGTAAACACTCGTTCAAGGACATGCTTAGAGAAAGGGAAGGAGGGAGGGAGATAAACAGAAACAGAGAGAGAGGGAAAGAGAGAGATGCATTGATGTGAGAGAGAAATATGGATAGGTTGCCTTCCATAGGTTCCCCAATCAGGGACTGAATCTGCAACTGAGGCATGTGCTGTGACTAGGAATTCAACTAGCAACCCTTTGGTGCACAGGACTACACTCAACCAAATGAGCCACTCTAGTTGGGCAAGAAGGGAAAGATGTTTATCAGGCCCAAAGTTTTTTGTTGACATAGCATCAGATTTGTGGATCACACTTGACCTGTTTGCTCTGCTCCTGAGTTGGTGGCATCCTTTTATAGATTTAACTAGAGGTCCGATGCGTGAAATTCGTGCAAGAGTAGGCCTTCCTTTCCCTGGCTGCCGGCACTGGCTACCCTCTAGCTGCCCGCAGACACCCAGGACCTGGCTGGCTTCCCTCCACCCCGGGTTTATCCAGTCTAATTAGCATATTACCCTTTTATTATTATAGATGATTAAAGGGAGTTTGGTGTTTGTGGTTCTTAATCCAACATTACAGCCGTGTAAGGCTTTAGTGGAATCTCTCTTGGCTCTAATGATTACTTCTTTGAATCTGTGGAGAAGCTGAAAATCTCTGATGTTTGAAATGAGATCTTATCAAGACTCTTCCTTGTAGTTAGTAGTAAACACCCTTTTGTTTTCCATGAGTTTCTATCTGTTTCCCTAAACTAGAAACTTGCACTGTTGTAAACTTCAGAAAGTAGGTACCACACTTCACCTAATAATTTGAAATTAAGGAAAGGGATTGGCCTACACACATAGGCTCAGATTCTTCTTTTCTCATGGAACAGTCTTTCCACAGTATCCAATATTCTTCATTACTTCCTACTATAAGCTTGCTGAGGCAGCTCTTTCTCCTCAAGGGGTCAGCATACGATAGCCCAGGTACCCTGTTGGTTAACACAGGGTAAATTTAATTGTGGAGATATATAATTCAGAAGTTTGATTCTGACCACAGGCAAGCTGTATTCTACAATCTACTTTTATCAGCGATAAAGTTAAAAATTTTCATACTCCTTCTGACTTCTGTATTCCTCCTTTACTTATTTTCCTTTTTCCTCTCTTCTTCCTCCTCTCATCTTCTCTCTCTCCCTTTTTCTTCTCATCCTTCTCTTCTTTTTCTTTTGTAAATATTCCATGTACACTTAAAGAATGTTGGATGTATGTCCTAAATATAAATTAGATAGGGTTGGTGAGTGTTTAAATCCTTTGTAGTTTTATTGGTTTCTATTTGTATGTTATATTAGTTACTGACAGAGGTGTGTTAAAACTTTCAATACTGATTAAGAATTTGTCAATTACTCCTCTTAGGTTTGTCAACTCTGACTTAGCATTTTTTTAAGCCATGCTAGGAGGTACTTGCAAATTCAGGACTGTCATTTCTTCTTGTTACATTGACCCTTTAGTTGTTTCGAAATCACTTTCTCTGATACTCTTTGTCTTAAAATCTATTTTGTCTGACATTAATGTAGCCACACGAGTGTTTAGTTAATGCTTTTATGGTAATTCTTTTTCCATATTTTTTATTTTAACCTGCCTATGTACTCATACTAAAGTGTACCTCTGGTAAATAGCATAAATCGACTCTTTTTAAGAGCCATTCTGCAAATCTTTGTCATTTAATTGGGGTGTGTAGTGTAAGGGAAGAAAGGCTTTCCCTTTTCTTTTCTAGGTTTTATAACTGAGTCTAGGAAATAAACTGACAATGGGGAGATTAATAAAAAGTATACAAATTTATTAATTTTTATTGTTTGCACAGGAGCACACTGGGGAAAAAGTGAATAACAAAGTAATGGTGAGATTTTAGACCTTTTAACTGTTTTAATAGAGGTGGAGGAGGGAGGATGTAGGCAATTTAAGAGAGAGTAAATGATTTCTGGGAAAGATGAATGGACCTTAGGAAGAATAGTTGGCAGGTATGGTAGTTTGTGACAAAGTTTGTCTGGATATGGTGTCAACTTATAGTCTCCTATCCTATAATGAGTTAATCTTCCCTGGTTAATGAAAGTCCTGGGGAGGGGATTTATGACAATTGAGTTCCTTTAGAAGGGCCTTTCTATAGACAGGTAAGGGGAGTTCTGGCTTGTAAAAATTATTCTGTTGTGTGTTTTTTTTCAAACTGTTAGAATTATTAATTAGAATTATTCAATAAGGGTTGTCTTTTCATTTATTTATATACTCATTCATTTTTTGTTAGAGGCTCAAGAATACTTATTGTACTCTTTGTGTTATAATCCATCTAGTGTCCAGGTGCATGGATTTGTGCACATTGAAAGGAAATTAATTAAAAGAAATATTTTAATATCGCTATTCGCCCTTTCTCTATAATAGAAGTGTTAACCAAATTCACAATTGACAATGACAGATCGAAACACACGCTTGCGATTGGTGCCAGAGTTTTATATGTATTGCGCATGTGCGAGTTAACTTAGCCTTTTGTAGATATAGAATAAACATGCATAATTAAACATGCTTTCTGATTTAGCTAAACTTTTTTCCAGCCAGTGAAGCACCCCAACTTCTATTTCAGGTAATTGTCAGCAACACAGCAGTAAATATCAACACAAATCAGATTATTACTGTAGATCACACAGGGACAACAAAGGGTAAAATATTTAACTGCAGCAGTGTTTGAGTATATTCTGTGCAGGGAGAAAACCTGAAGTCATTTTCAAGGTCCACCATTTCTTACTTTTCAGTCGGGTCAAGTTTCTGAGCTTTCTATTCTTCCTTTTCCGGCTAATGAACATAGGATTCTACTGAGTCTCCTATTACCTACTCCATGAGGATCAAATGAGATGAGGCATGGGAAAAGGCTTCACAGTACAGGAAAATGGTACTGCTACTTATACAATACTTCCATCAATCTATGTCAGCCTGGTACATACATTTGGTTAAAGTGTAAAATCTTTGCACCTGGCTATAAAGCAAGTAGTTTTCCTGGGTTAAAGAAACTCCAAGGAGGCTAGTCGCTAGGGAGTGGAAGCCGGGTGTTGCTACATGGCATCATTACCCAGCGCCCACAGTGACCATTTCAGGCTGGGCTGGGCTGTAGGCCACATTTTGCACCATGGGGTCTTGGCAGTGTTGGCTGCAACTTGGTCGGGGGTTGCTCCAAGGTGGTGACGGGGCCTTTGTCCCACTTGGGTGAAGCTGAATGCTGGTTTTTTGGTGCTAGGTCCATGGTGCCGATTATTTTTAAATGGCCAGTGAGCATCATGGCAGCGCCTGTGTTGAGCATTTGCCCCGTGGTGGTCAGTGTGCATCATAGCTACCGGTCGTAAGGACACTTAGCCTTTTATATATATACTAGCAGCCCAGTGCACGAATTCGTGCACCAGTGGGGTCCCTCGGTCTGGCCTGTGGGATCAGGCCAAAACCAACTCTCTGACATCCCTTGAGGGGTCCCAGATTGCGAGAGGGCACAGGCCAGGCTGAGGGAACCCACCAGTACACCACTGGGGCCAGGGAGGGACGTGACAGGTTGGCCAACCAGGGAGGGAACCTCAGAAGGGCTCCAGGGCGTGTCAGCCACTCAGTCCCAATTGGCTGGACCCCAGCAGCAAGCTAACCTACAGGTCGGAACGTCTTCCCCCTGGTGGTCAGTGCACATGATAGTGACTGGTTGACCGGTCAACTATCTGCCCCCCTGATGGTCAGTGAATGTCATAGGGAGCAGTTGAGCGGCCTTAGCATATCATTAGCATATTATGCTTTGATTGGTTGAATGGACGACCGGACAACAGGAAAGTTAGCTTATTAGGCTTTTATTATATAGGATAGATAGATAATATTGTATTTCTTTTATTGCTCAAATTGTTTCAGCTTTAGCCCTTGGGAGAATGGCAACTGTATCACTTTGACATGCCCCTTCCTTGCTTCCTTCCACCCTTCCTCCCTCCTTTCTTTTATTTTCTTTCTTTTTTCCTTTCTTTCTTTCCTTTAGCACTTCCTTTTTTTTTTTTTTTTTGGTACCACATATTTTTATATATTCTCTGTTACAGTGTCCAAATCAGCCATTTCACCAAGGAGCTCTGGTTCCTTTTATTATGGAATTGTATTTAGAAAATAATTTACCAGAGTCTGTATGTCAGCAGCTCACCAAGCCTGAATCTTATATTTAGCTGTGTTATATTTATACCCTGCTCCATGTCCTCCCAGTTATTTATTTACCAACAAACCATTTGTGTAGAATCTTACAGCATAAAATACAGTGCTGCTTTAGAATGTATAATGCTTCCAAGTACACATTTTTGTTAGATAATGATCTAGATGACAAGCAATAGGCCAATGATTTGCTTGAGTTGGATTGGTCTTCAAAGTGTTTATAAAAAGGACATATACATTTTCTTCTGAGACAGGTTATTAGACATTTGGTCACATGAGTGACAAATGAATGGATTAGTGAACCATGAAGATGCCTCTATGCTCTAAGTCATATAAAAATTAAGTATTAATGAACAAGCCTAGATCATGTTGGGACACAGGTCAATATTTAAGTTAGCAAGAATAGGATGAAAAGAATTGATCTTTGGGTAAGCTCAGATCCAGTTTTATTCAGGTACTGTTTCTGGTAAGACAGGAATTCCTAAAGTGTATCTAGCCTTAGAGATTGTAACTTCAAATAAAAGCAGAAGCATAAAAGAATCTGAAAAAATTAAAAGAACAGAAATGTGGGATCTTAAGAACTGTTTACTAACATGTGCCTTCATGGAAAGAAATTGGTTGTTTAGAATATTTAAATTCAACAATCATTTTTGAGTACTAGGTATGTTAACTAATGAGCCAGGCAGTGGAGATGCAGTGAGCATTACTGTAAATAGCTTATTGTCCTACCTCCATGCCTCAACCTTAGGTGAGACTCTGGTCTCTCTGGACCTACCAGATTTCCTCCTGGGAATATGCATGATAAACAGTTGGTGCTAAGCCACTTGACAACAGTCAAAGTTCATGCCCAGCCACGTGGCTCAGTGGTTGAGCAGTGACCTATGAACCAGGAGGTCATGGTTCGATTCCCAGTCAGGGCACATGCCTGGGTTGTGGGCTTAATCCATGATGTGGGGCGTGCAGGAGGCAGTTGATCCATGATTCTCTCTCTCATCATTGATGTTTCTGTCTCTCTTTCCCTCTCCCTTCCTCTCTGAAATCAATAAATATGTTTTGTAAAAAAGTTCATGAGGTCTACTAGTTAACTGCCTTGGTTCCAGCTTTTTCCTAAGGCCTAGATGCTTTATTAGTGTTTCCTTTGATATTGTAAGTTTCTGAGTATCTTTTAAAATAAATTCCTTGAAGAAAACATTGAACTAGCCAGAATCAGTTTGTGAATAACCCTAAATGACAGAGACATTGAATAAATTTTCTCTTTATGAAATCTGAATATATGTTTCTAACCCTTCAGAAGACACATCCCCACAAATTTCTAGCAAATGGAAGCTCATGCAAGGGAAGAAGAGATGAACTAGTGCTGGAGAGAAGGAGGCAGAAGTGGTCTGAGCTAAGAGTGATGGTGGCCTGCTGTAAGACTGAGTGGAATGGCAGACATGCATGTCTCACTTGCAAGTTGGTCTTAGGAGCAGGTGACTAAGAGATGCTTGTAAAATAGCACTTATCACTCAGACCTTGAGAGCAGTAGTGAGGCTTTTCATGGTTAGGTCTGTAGCTGTTGAAGAAGATTGAATAAATAAACACCCCCTACCTCACGCATCATAGCCCAATAGAATTCAAGGCTTGGCATCAGCTTTTCAGAGCAATGGGCACACTGGTACAATACTCCCCTCTTATCCATGGGGATATATATTAAAAAGGCAGTACTCGATGCAAGGATTTGAAAATGTATTATAGAGTCATTCAGTAAAGGTGGCTATAAGTTGAAAGGTAAGGATTCGTACTGACTTTCTAGCTGCTGACGTCCATATTTCATTAAATGCCAAATTAGTCTCCACCTGTAAATATTGGCCAACCAGACAGTCTGGAACAATTTTTAACCCAGATAAACTGCTCTCTGGGAGAGCCAAATTCTGGTGCTTTAGTTCTTGGTTCTTGATCTTCACTTTGGTTACCCAGTTTCCTGTGCTGGAATCCCTGATTTCTGTTGTTAGAAACCTGCCTCTCTAAGGTTCTGTAGCTCTCAGTTGTGAGGACCCATCAGTTTAATATTTAGATTGGTAGTTAGAATTTTATATGCACATTTTAACCTCTAGCTAATCTTTCATTCCCAGATCAGTTAGTTCTCTGGATTTACTAGTATGTTCACAGAATCCATCCTTAGAATAGCATCATTTTACCCACATCCCTAAAGATCCTACATCTTTTGATATTTGAACTGGGTGTAGGAAACCATTTCAGTCAAGCCTGCTGGCGTTGAGTCTGGAAATGGCAGAGTAGTAAGCTAAAAATAATTAATTGAAGTTTCCTATCTATTGGCATTCATAGCTGGCTTCACTTCTGCCATTATTCTGTATTTAGGTAAGGTATTAATCAAAATGTAAAAAGCACCTACCTTGATGGGGACAAAGAGTTCACATTGGGAAGTTACCAATTTTAAGGACACTGCTGCTAAATGACATTAATTTATGTTTTATCATTGTGGGTTGGTTGTAGGGCTTAGTTTCTTTATTAGGAGATATTTTCAAAAGGGCAGCAGAAATTTGTCTTGTAATGAGATAAGCAGACCTAAGGCCAAGACACCACTGCCAAAAGAATTGCTTCCTATGAACTGAAGACAGGCTTCTCAGTTCAAATGGTATATAGGAAAACTTCCATTAACTCCAATGCCAGTCGAATGAAACTGGCGTATACTTGAAACTCATATGTTATTAACCAATGTCACACTGTAAATTTAATTTAAAAAGTTGGTAGGTTAGGAATGCTATGCCAACATTAAAGTAGGTAGAAATTTGCTTTGTCTCTATTTTGCTGTCTACACTTTACCTAAAAATTCAAAATCCAAGCAGAGAAAAAAGCAGAGTAGCTATTCTTTTACAGCAAGAACAAATTACTTATTGGGTCTCAAACCCCACACATCACATTCTAGATCAATTAGGTAAGTGTAGCTCTCAAAAATAAAGTGTATGGAAGTGATAAATTATAACTATGCATACATACTTTATCTACGTAATTAATTCCATGAAACTAAGTAGATACAGGACAAATTCTGGTAGCAGACAGAATGAGAATTTTAATTTTTCCCAAGATCAGAATACTAAATGCTAGGAAGAAATCTTTTTTACAACACACAAGTGGCTGTTAAAAATTAAAAATTGTAATGAAAACCATACTTTTTCAACTCTGTCCAAGAAAGAGATTTTAAAACACATACAGTGAGACAGTGGTGATCACATGCTTTACATTTTGACAAAACTTGTGTCTGGATAGATTTTTACTTGTTTGAGGATAATTACAAATGAAAATATCATATTGTATCATAAACATTATACAAGGTGAGGTTACGAGGATATATTCATTTTCTATTCCTACAGTAATAAAATGCCACAAACTTACCCACTTAAAGAAACCCAAATTTGTTGTCTTATAGTTCTGGAGGTCTTAAGTCTAAATGAGTCTTACTGGTCTAAAATCAAGGTACTGGTAGAGCTATGTTCCTTTTGGAGGCTCTATGAAAAAAAGTGTCTTGCCTTTTTCATCTTCTAGAAGTTGCTTCCATTTCTTAGCTCATGGCCCCATTTCTCAATCACCAAACCCACCACACAGCTGAATACTTTTCATGCTGTTATTTCTCTCTCTTTTCTGCTTCTCTCCTGCCCCCACTTATATGACCCCTGTAATTACATTAGGGCTGCCCTGTAATCCTATATAATAAAAGGGTAATATGCAAATCGACTGAACAGAGGAATGATCGGTTGCTGTGACATGCAATGACCACCAGGGGGCAGATGCTCAATGCAGGAGCTGCCCCTGGTGGTCAGTGCACTCCCACAGGGGGAACACTGCTCAGCCACAAGCCAGGCTCATGGCTGGCGAGCATAGCAGCCCACCTCTGTGGCAGCACTAAGGATGTCCAACTACCATCAGTCAGACATTCCCTGAGGGCTCCAGGACTGCAAAATGGTGCAGGCCGGGCTGAGGGACTCATCCACCCCTGCCCCTCCCTGAGTGCACGAATGCTGTGCACTGGGCCTCTAGTATAGAATAATCTCCCATTTCAAGGTCAGTTGGCAAACTTAATTACATCTGCTACCTTAATTTACTTTGTCATTTAATCTTAATACATTCATGAGTTCTGACTATTTAGTCATGCACATAATTGGGTACCCACAGAGAACAATATACTTAATACTTATTGTAAATTTAAAGGTCTATAAATTCAGAAGAAAATTTCAGAAATTAAAATTCAGAAAAAATGTTCTTTTTATAGTTAACCAACAGTATACAATTTTTAAAAATTATTAATTTTATTTTTAACTTCATGATCTTTATAATTTTTTATATTAGCTAAATTTTCTGAAACAATAGGGAATAACAGTGATTTTAAAAAAAGGCAAAAAAAAATAAAGCACCACAGGAAAAACATCTAAAACAATACCAACAAAGTAAAATTCAATGAGCTGTTCGGTTTTCAGTCCACATATAAGAATCTCGAATTTGTCACTTGGTTCTAAAAAGTAAAAAGCTGAACAGTCTGAAATATCAACAAGTTTTCTAGGACCCGTGAAAGAGGTGAGGACCCAGGGCAAATTGCTGCAATCGAAGGACTTGTAATGCATGCATATAAGCTAAACCAATGGATGTGGACAACAGGGGATGAGAGCATGAGGATGGGGTTTAATGGGGAGGGATGAGGACACATATGTAATACCTTAACTAATAAAGAATTAAAAAAAAAAAAGATTGGAGAGACACACAGGTAGATAGAGGGTGTCATGCTGGCTTACCAGGGCAGAGACTCAAGAGCAAAAGCTGCCATGGGAACTAGTGCCAGTGTAGGAAAACACAAACTGTAATTGATGGCATGCTGAATGAAGGCTTAGTGTGGGCAACTTTGAGTGTTAAAATTTCTAGGAGAATTCAGTCATAGGGAGGATCCCACAATTTTGTGAGATTTTACCTCCAGGATCTCAGAGTTAATATAAGGAAAAAGCAAACAAACGAACAAAAAAAAAACCTTTAATGCTTCAACAGGTAAAGAAGAAAAGGAACCATTTTCAAATATGTCAGAGCATGTTGTTATTCTTAACAAGGCCCACCCTCAGGAGACAATGACTAACTAGAGCCTAACCTCCAGAGATATTATGAGAGCCTAACTGAATTGGGAGAAGGAAAGTACCCAACTCCAGCTCTTTCTAACTATCCTGTCTTATGTAACTGGGTGGGTGGGGAAAATAACAGAGAAACACTGTAAGAAAACTACAAAAAAAATAACATATGCATAACAGAATATCAGAAGAAAAAGAAAAAGAGGGAAAAAAATAAAAGAAATATTTGAAATAATGACTGAGAATTTCCCCACATTTATTTTAATGAGATACCACTATACATCTATGAAAATGGTCAAATCTAGAACAGTGACAACACTAAATGCTGACAAGGAGGTGGAGCAACAAGAACTCTCATTCATTGCTGATAGGAAGTAAGAATGGTAGAGCCACTTGGAAAGACAGTTTGCCAGTTTCATAAAAGCTAAACATCTGATATAATAAAAGCCCAATATGCTAATTGTCCGGTCGTCCATTCAACCAATCAAAGTGTAATATGCTAATGATATGCTAAGACCGCTCAACTGCTCCCTATGACATGCACTGACCACCAGGGGGCAGATGCTCAACGCAGAAGATGACCCCTGGTGGTCAGTACACTCCTATAGGGGGAGTGCTGCTCAGCCAGAAGCTGGGCTCATGGCTGGCAAGCACAGTGGTGGTGGTGGGAGCCTCTCCTGCCTCTGCAGCAGCACTAACGATGTCCGGCTGATGGCTTAGGCTCACTTCCCATCAGTCGGACATCCCCTGAGGGCTCCCGGACTGCAAGAGGATGCTGGCTGGGCTGAGGGACCCCCCCACAAGTGCACGAATTTCGTGCATGGGGCCTCTAGTACTCATAATAAACATCCAGTAACAAATGTTGGAGAGGATGTGAAGAAAAGGGAACACATGTAACTGTTGGTGGGTATGCAAATTCGTACAGCCACTAAAGAAAACATTGTGGAGATTTCTGAAAAGTTAAGAATACAATGAATGGTCATATGTTCTGGCTATTCCATTTCTGGGGATTTATCTGAAGAATACAAAAACACTAATTTGAGAATTGTACACTTGAAAGCTATATAACTTTATTACTCAATGCCACCCCAATACATTTAATTACAACACTAATTTGAAGAGATTTTTTTAATGCACCCCCCTAAGGTCATAACAGCATTATTTATAATAGTCAAGATGGAGAGACAATCTAAGTGTCCATCCATGGATAAATGGATAAGGAAGTGGTATACTACTCATTCACTATCTATTAATAGAATACTGCTCAGTCCTAAAAAGGTGAAATCTTGACATTTGAGACAACACGGATGGACCCTGAGGGTATTATGCTATGTGAAATAAGTCAGATGGAGAAAGACGAATACTGTATGATTTCACTTATATGTGGAATATAAAAAATGAACAACAACAAAAAAAAAACAAAACAGAAACAGACTCTAAGATGCACACAACCGATTGGTGGTTACCAGAGGCAAAGGGGATGGGAGGAGGGTAAGATGGATAAAGAGGATCAATTGTATGGTGATGGATAAAAACTAGAACTTTTGTGGTGAGTACTCTGTAATGTATACAGATGTGGAATTATAATGTCGCACATCTGAAGTTTGTATAATGTTATAAAAAATGTTAGCTCAATAAAAAAGAATACACACAGAATGGAAAATTTAAAAATTATAATTATCACTAGTGGTCCAGTGCACGAAATTCATGCACGGGGGCGGGGGTGTTCCTCAGCCCAGCCTGCACCCTCTCCAATCTGGGACCCCTCGAAGGATGTCCTACTGCTGGTTTACAGGATTGGGCCTAAAACGGCAGTCAGACATTTCTCTTGCAATCCAGAACTGCTGGCTCCTAACTGCCTGCTTGCCACCAAATGCCCCCCCTGCCAGCCTGATCACCCCCAACTACCCCCCCTGCTGGCCTGCTCACCCCCACCTCCCTTCCCCACTGGCCTGCTCACCCCGAACTGCCCCCCTGCTGGTCTGCTCACTCTAAACTGCCCCCCCCCCCCGCTGTCCTGATCACCTCCAACTGACCCCCACTGATGGCCTGCTTGCCCCTAACTGGCCCCCATGCTGGTCTGCTTACCCCCAACGGCCCTAACCCCCACAAGCCTGATCACTCACAACTGCCCTCCCCTCTTGGCCTCCAACTACCTCTACCTCGGCCCCACCACCATGGCTGTGTCCAGAAGAACGTCCGGAAGGTCTCCTAGAAGGTCTCCCGGTCTAATTAGCATATTACCCTTTTATTAGTATAGATAGAGGCCTGGTGCACAGGTGGGGGCCGACTGGTTTGCCCTTAAGGGTGTCCTGGATCAGGGTGGAAGTTCCCTTGGGGTGTGGGGTGGCCTGGGTGAGGGGCCTGTGGTGGTTTACAGGCTGGCCATGCCCCCATGGTGTGAGGGTCCCTGCTGGGGGGGCGTGGCCAGCCTGGGTGAGTGGCTGATGACTGTTTGCAGGCTGGCCATGGCCCCAGGCAACCCAGGCTCCCAGACCCTCCCTGAGCGGAGGTCACAGTGGCTCGAAGCAGGTATCTGGGATTTATTTATCTGCTATAATTGAAACTTTGTAGTCTTGAGCAGAGCCCACAGCCAGCCAGGGCAGGCAGGAAACTTGGCTTCCTCCATCGCCAGGGGCAACCCAAGCCTCCTGTTGGCTCCAGCTCCATGGCCACTGCCATCTTGGTTGGGTTTATTTGCATACTTGCTACTGATTGGCTGGTGGGCGTGGCTGGTGGGCATGGCTTATGATTGTAGCAGAGGTATGGTCAATTAGCATGTTTCTCTTTTATTAGATAAGACTAGGGGCCCGGTGCACAAAATTCGTGCACTGTGTGTGTGTGTGGGGGGGGGGGAGTGTCCCTCAGCCTAGCCTGCCCCCTCTCACATACTGGGAGCCCTCAGGTGTTGACCCCCATCACCCTCCAACGCAGGATCGGCCCCTTGCCCAGGCCTGACACCTCTGGCCTAGGCGTCCGGCCCGGGCAGCGGGGACCTGCAGTGGCAGCGGGGGGTGCCGCGATCGCGCGGGCTCTGCCCCTGCCCCTGCAGAAAGCCTCTGGCTGAGGCGTCTGGCCCGGGCAGCGGGGACCCACAGCTGCAGCGGCCCCGCGATCGTGGGCTTCGCTTTAGGCCCAGGCAAGGGACCCCTAGCTCCTGGGACTGCCAGCTTCGACCGTGCCCAGCTCCCATTGCTGGCTCCACCCCTACTTCCTGCTATCACTGGCCAGGGCGGAAAAGGCACCTGATTCTCCGATCATGGCTGGGGCGCTGGGCAAAGGCGGCCCCAGGGCCGCCTTTGCCCTGCCCCCCAGCTCTTAGCTCCCCCCTGGGTTTCTGATCACTGTCAGTGGCAGGGGGCTTCTTCCTGCTTTCCCTTTCGCCTCCCTGCATTGTGCCTACATATGCAAATTAACCGCCATCTTGTTGGCAGTTAACTGCCAATCTTAGTTGGCAGTTAATTTGCATATAGCCCTGATTAGCCAATGAAAAGGGTAGCTCGTACGCCAATTACCATTTTTCTCTTTTATTAGTGTTGATTGTTAAGACTATAGGGCAGTGATGGCGAACCTATGACACGCGTGTCAGAGGTGACACGCGAACTCATTTTTTTGGTTGATTTTTCTTTGTTAAATGGCATTTAAATATATAAAATAAATATCAAAAATATAAATCTTTGTTTTACTATGGTTTCAAATATCAAAAAATTTCTATATGTGACACGGCACCAGAGTTAAATTAGGGTTTTTCAAAATGCTGACATGCCAAGCTCAAAAGGTTTGCCATCACTGCTATAAGGCAATATAATCCTTAATGGCCATTTGTAAGTTTCCTGACACAGGAGAACAAAAGACCAGGAAAAAAGCTTGCTGGACACCAGTTCCTGAAGATACCTGATGGCACACCTGCATTCCAAGCCCACTGATTCATCCTCCGAATGTAGTGATGACAAAAGTTTCCTGCCAGTGACTTCATATAAAGATGAAACTCCAGCTCCTGGGGGCTGCCATCATCAACCCAATCTCCCCTTGGCTTGGTGCTGTGCAGCCCTTCCCTTTGGAAATCCCACCTCCCATCTCCTTTCCCTAAATAAGATCAATTTTTCTTTACGCAACGTTTGAGATGGCTATTTAGCCTGCCTGCACACACCACCATGTTCGTCTTTCAACCATGTTACCAGATTATTTAGCATCACAAGATAAATACTTAAAATGAGTGTCATTATTTTTAGTTATAACAAAGCAGTTTCTAGAGCTCTATGTTACATTTAATATACACAGAACTTCTTCCTTACAATCTCCCACATGCAGTGTGTCTAGTTTTTCCCACTATGCATAGCTTACACCCAGAAGCAACAATGGAGTCATGATTTATGATGCTGTTTCTGCTGTATAGAGGTAAAAAATCAATGTGCTGTAAAATTTATCATTATTAATATCAGCTAGAAATAACATATGTATTCTTATATATGATGCTGTTATTCATGCTTAAACCACTTTTATGTTGCCCTACAGACCTTTATAATTGATGAATTTTAAATTGAAACTAAAACAGAAAATATAGATCTTTGGGTACTAAAAAGGTACTTCAAAATAAAAAATGAGTAAGAAGGAATGTTTTAGAAATTAATTCATATATTTAATAATTTTGGTTTTAACATTTGTCAGAGAACATTTGTCTTGAAGAAGGCCTCTTCCCCATGGGAACTAAATCACGGCCTTTTATCTGAATTTAATAGGATGTGCACTTCTCACAGGAGCACGTCGTAGTCTATGGGTTCTGCATAAACGCACTGCACTCTGCTATCGGGGATGCTGATTTGGTTACCATCATCAGTCTAGAATACAGTAAGCACCAAGGTCTGCTTTGAGCTGTTTTCCTGTTCCCCAAGATCTCTATTAGCTATACCACTCACTTCTAATTGTTTGATATAAAACTAACAGTTTTTCAGTCTTATGTAAAGAACCATGGAGACATAGATTCAAGAAAAGTTCCACATTCTGCCCAACACACCAATCAGACAGTCACTGCAAGGCTCCTATTTGTTAATTTTAAAACTGCCACTGACAACAGCTAATGATTGTTTTATGTTATTCTTAAGAATGATATGCACAATTTGTCCGTCAGAAATGCTCTGCAATAATTGCTATAGTTAGAGACCTGTGTCTGTTAAGCTTTTAATAGGGTATTTTGTGCTTCCTCTTAGCACCAAAGGAGATGTGGATGTGTCTAAAAATGTGGTTGTGGATGTGGTTGTTCATAAATACAAGAAATATATATTTGTTAGAGCACAGGTTTGGTGGCTGTGATCAGTGGAGTAATGGCTTCTAAATTGTGACATGTGGCATTACTAGTACTTAATGTAATAGACAAGATAATTCCTTTGTTCTATTCTCTAAAAAAAAAAGCATGGCTGGGAAGATTCTAACTTCTTTTTGTCAGTTTTCTTTTTTCTTTTTCTTTCTGAGAGGATTGCTAGTTGAGTCCTTTTAGATGTTAATCTGAAATTATGCTCAGTAGAGTGTGAAGTGGGCATATGTAAAGACAATAGGAAAAATGGTCCTAAAAGAGACAAGTAATTAGCACAATTTATAAGAGTTAAAGTTGTCACAGGAGCTCAAAGAAGAGGAAAATTCACTGAAAGAATTAGAGTATTTACAACCAATAAACACACACCTGCTCTCAAAGGGCAAATATTTTTTCTTTTCTGTTTTTTTCTTAATTGTATCTTCAGTGCCTACAATTCTGATATCAGATCAAGTTGCTCTTTGGGAGTTTATGTCTGCATTTATATAGTCAAATACTTAAATGGATTTTTAAAATATCAGAAATTCTAGGATTGAGACTAAGACCTCCCTTTGCTTCAGCAGTCAAAAGTAGAAGCCAATAAATAAAATAAAAATGTCACATTTTAATTTTCAAAGATACACATTTTCCCCACATTTATTATCTCTAAAATCAGGATACATCTTGGAATCGCTGGTATGTCATTTATGAATTACCATTTTTTTAAAAAATTGTTGATGGAATATCAGATCAGAGTGTATCATGACTGCTGAGGTATTAGAAGTGATGAAATAGGGCATTTTGGTAGTGTGTAATATTTTCTTGGTTTGCAGTTTATTAATTTTTTTACTTCTTTTGTATGGCTGCTGATCATTTACTTTGAGTATTCAGAGTTTGAAGGTGAACTCATTAGCCCTTTAAGTGCATATCCATCTCACTCAGTGTGTGGTACTCAAAGGACTAAAACCTTTCTCTAGAGCCAGGGGTGGGCAAACTTTTTGACTTGAGGGCCACAATGGGTTCTTAAACTGGACCGGAGGGCAGGAACAAAAGCATGGATGGAGTGTTTGTGTGAACTAATACATGTTAACACTGCTGCTGGTGAAGGAGCAGAGGGGAGAGCAAGAGAACCCTCCGCTCTTTCGGCTCCGCGGGCCGGATAGAACAGCCGAACGGGCCGTAGTTTGCCCACTGCTGGCTAGGCACTCCAACAAGCTTGAATTAGTTGTTTTCTAGAAAAGTATGTTTAAGATGTTTACACTGTGTTATAAATTTAAAAATCATAAATTACTTCATTAACTTTAATATGGTGGAATTCAAGTTATCTAAAGGTCACCTTTATATCTTCATGTGCCCCTTATATACAATTCTCTTATTTTAAGCTTATTATAAGGGGTATGCCCTTATTCTAAAGGGGTATGCCCTTATTCTAAAGGGGTATGCCCTTATTCTAAAGGGGTATGCCCTTATTCTAAAGGGGTATGCCCTTATTCTAAAGGGGTATGCCCTTATTCTAAGGGGTATGCCCTTATTCTAAAGGGGTATGCCCTTATTCTAAGGGGTATGCCCTTATTCTAAAGGGGTATGCCCTTATTCTAAAGGGGTATGCCCTTATTCTAAGGGGTATTCCCTTATTCTAAAGGGGTATGCCCTTATTCTAAGGGGTATGCCCTTATTCTAAAGGGGTCAGGCAGAAGGATCTGATGAGAAAGAGGCACTAAATACCCTATAAAAAGGACTAAGAAGCTTGTCACGCAGATGCTTTAGAAAGTTGTGCATTTGGAGGAAATTTCCTGAGAGATGACATTATTTCAGGCATAGTGTATAATATATTATTTTGGGTGTACATACCACATTTTATAGAAAATTTATGCATTTATATTACAAGTAAACTATATAACAAACAATTGTAGTCAGCAGATCATCTCCATTATTATTTTTAAAAGAGTTGCCCTTTCTGCTATTAAGAGAACAATATCACATTTTTTTTTTCTCTAAGGTGATAAAAAATGATTAGAACTCAAAGAGCAACTTGAGTCCTTTCTGAAGCAGTTACAATTCCCCTAAACACTCAGGTTGAGTTTTAATTGTATACAATTTTTATTCTACTTTCAGTTTTTCCTCTATTGTTAAAATGCATTGTGCTTCCTCTATGCACCTCAGAATTTTTTTCCTGAACTTGAATACTTATTCTGTATTATTGCAGTCACTTCTTTGTTGGAGAGAACAGCTTATATTTTATTTACTCCCATTTAACAATGATATGGCATCTATAAAGATAAATCCTGTAAAGATAAATCATTATTATCACCTCTTCTATTCCCTGATTTCCCATCTGTAATTTAAAGAATTGGTTGTGGGTAGAGAGCCTATAAATAGTTCAGAAATACTACTTGTAAGTAACAATATCTGTAAAAAACCAATGAGTAGATAGATAATTGAAAAGCTGATTAAAAACAAAAATATTGATTTAAAAAGGCATCTGGAAACTAATGAAGAAATACCAGTCCAAGATTCAAGGAAAGAAGGAATCCCAGACTGGCAAGTCCTGGCATTTAGAGGCACATCCCCCTCGGTTATTGATGGAGAGGCTGAGTTTTGCTTTTGAGAGTCTCACAAAGCTAGTGTAATGGCGTTAGGAATCTAAGTCTTACCAAAAGCAAAGGCCCTAGTGAATACCCTTTACTTTTACTTGGGAGCTGATAAACTACATCTTTGAGTAAAGCTAAACCAGAAGTAGACAGACCTTTGCAGGGACTACCTGATAGGGCTCAGCTTTGAATCATTTTAATCTTTAGAATTGAATGGAAGTAACTCCAGGTTGCCTGTCTATCCAGGTACCTAACAAAAACATCATAATTCTTCTCCAAAGAAAGGTGACACTCGAGCCCTGAGTAATTTTTACAAATATAATATCTGACATGAAAAAGAAAGCAGGCACACCAATAGATGAGACATCACGAATGACAAAGCAAAAAAAGCTGACAACAGAAACGACTTTACAAAGAGCCCTAGAACATAAAAACACAGACTTTAAAATAACTCAGTGTTCTTCCCACGATATAAAAGAAACAATTGAGAATTTTTGGAGGGAACTAAACTATTTTTAAAAATGAAAAACTTGAAACAGAAAACTACAATGTCATTACTTAACATGTCAAAGGTTGCAATTTAAGAAGAAATGCAATACAAATGAAGAAGGAATTCATGAACTGGAAGATAAATCAGAAGAAAAAGAAACAAAATGCAAACAATCACATATAAATGATATAGTGAGAAAATCTAAAGTTTGTTGTTGGACTTGTAGGAGAGGAGAGGAAAAGTCAGATAAGTGCAATATTTGAAGAAATGATTGCTGATAAGAATAAAAATTAATAGATGACATCATGCAACAGATCTAAGAAGTCTTATAAACACTAAGTCAAATAAATGAGAAACACTAAATCCTAGTATACATCTTGCAGAAATGCATTTTGGAATGTATTTTTTGAATAGCTTAGAAAATGATTATTTTTCAAAGGTCACATTTCCTAGTTAAGACGTACTGATGTTTCACTTTGTCCACCTCATATGCATCTTGTGTTCAACCTGCAGGCACTTTGGCCATGTTATACAGAGGAAACTTGGGGATCTTGAATCTTCATTCATTTATATTTTATAGCAGATCTGAGATCTTATTCTGAGAAGAAACCCATTACTGTCAACAGATATTCCCTTTGTTTGACTCAGACTGACTTTTCATGTAGGATGGCTTTTTACTCAGAATTGTGGCTAGTCATAATCTCCCTCTCTTAGAGATTCACTACGCAGAGGAGCTTGAGTGACTTGCACACATTCTAAAGTAAAGACACCTTTATTTGCCTAGACTTTAAACTTCCAAATTTGACATTAGAAACCTTTGTGTCTAACAGTAATGATCTTGGGACACTCCTTAGGAAATATTGTTAAACTCAATCCCCTATTACTAAAACAAGGACATGTGATTCAAACAGTTAAAGTGGATTTATTAAGGTCCCACAATAAATAGCACAGCAAAGAATACAAGTTTGCTTGCTTGTTATTTCTTGTTATTTGGTTTGCTTTTTTTTTCTAAACAATTATGTCTTCTAGTGGTTGCTCAATGTTTTATAATACACATCTATTAAAATAAATTAAAAATCCACTAGCTAAGTGAAATGACTTGTAAACCTTTCAGCTATTTCTTCTGGTAGAAATATCTATATTTCTAAATTATATGTATGTGTATGTAGCTATACTACATCTGTTCCTTCAGTTTAATTAAAATGTATTTAATTAGGATAAAAAACTATTAAGACTGTAGCTTTTCACCCTAACTAAAAAAAGAAAGCTGTATTATAAGTAATATAATAGTAATAAAATATACTATAATTAAATATATACTCTGATTTATTGATTCTGTATTATATCTATTAATGTGCAATGTTGGATTAAGATGTATTTCATTTAATAGCAACTCATCTCATCCTCAATTTTTTCCAATAAATTACAACACAAATTTAAATGTATCATGAGCTACTTAGAAGCATGTTTTTCATTTCCAAATATGTAGGAATTATTCAGATATGTTTCTAGAGCAAATAATTTAATTCTTTTTTGATGTTTGATCACTGACAGCTTTGAAACCTCACCTCTTCCCTCTTTTCTTCTGCCCCTATTTGTAAAAACTGATAGAA
The DNA here is from genome assembly GCF_963259705.1 of Myotis daubentonii. Classification (NCBI taxonomy): domain Eukaryota; kingdom Metazoa; phylum Chordata; class Mammalia; order Chiroptera; family Vespertilionidae; genus Myotis; species Myotis daubentonii. The sequence continues at coordinate 209,443,635 of NC_081841.1, read as the reverse complement.
ATGGCAGGAACTCCCTCTATTTATGCTTACAGGGAAGTTCCACCCGTGCAAATCCTGCCCAGGTCCACCCCACCACAGTAAAAACCAGAACCAGCCACACTTCAGGTTGTTTCACTCTAGAAGGAACCTGAGCTTTTCCCTTGGAGCATCTCTTTGCTGTTTACTATGTGAGTAAAAATGTCTTTCATATTCATTGATGTCTGTGTTATTCTTCCTGACATCCACAAATTCCTGGCAGAAAGGTCGGCCCAGCTTCCAGCAGGATATATCATAGGTCCCCAAATAAGATGTTTTCTGCTATTCATTCCATTCTGCTCTAATTAGAGAGGATATGATTTAAATTCTTTTGTAATGGGATGAGATTTGTTTTATGGGCCAGCATATTTTCCATTTGGAGTGAGTGTTGTTGTTGTTGTTTTTTTAATATACTTTATTGATTTTTTTACAGAGAGGAAGGAAGAGGGATGGAGAGTTAGAAACATCGATGAGAGAGAAACATTGATCAGCCGCCTCCTGCACACCCCCTACTGGGGACGTGCCCGCAACCAAAGTACATGCTCTTGACCGGAATCGAACCTGGGACCCTCCAGTCCGCAGGCTGACGCTCTATCCACTGAGCCAAACCGGTTACGGCTGGAGTGAATGTTTTATGAATGCTTGAAAATAATGTATTTCCTGCTATTTGTGGATGGTGGATTCTATAAATTTCAACTAGGTCAAGTTGACTTGTAGTTTTATTCAAAACTTTTATATTCTTAATGATTTTATTTCCACATTAATCACAATTTCTTTAACATTCCTGTGTGATGGTTCCAATATCTTTCTCATTTCTGGATCTGATTTATTGATTATTTTATCTCTTATGTCTCAGCAAATATGTTGGGACTAAGTAAATGCTAAAATACATTGGCCACTTTGCTATTTGTTTTCTGTATCTTTTACACTTTTTTTATTGATCTATTTTTCCATTAGTTCTTTTGTGTTAAATACATATTTTATAGTTTATCAGGTCTTTCCTGGGTGTTTTCTCAGTCCTGCACATGTGTGTGTTCTTCTAGATTCTCAGAAATATATTAGAACTTACCAAAACAAAAGATAAAGTTATACAGTTATTTTCTAACTTTCCATATCCTACTGTCTTTTCTATTGATTTCAGAGAATAAGGGTGAGAGGGAGGGAGGGAGGGAGGGAGGGAGGGAGGGGGAGGGAGGGAGGAGAGAGAGAGAGAGAGAGAGAGAGAGAGAGAGAGAGAGAGAGAGAGAGAGATCAGTGATGAGAGAGAATCATTGATTGGCTGCCTCTGGGATAGAGCTCACAACCCGAGCATGTGCCCGTGACCTCCTGGTTCATGGGTTGATGCTCAACCACTGAGCCACACTAGCAGAGCATTTTCTAGCCTCTTGATATTCTTAATATTGTTCAATATATCTTTTAACTTTTTTTAAAGTGGTAGGATTTGGCAGGATGTTCTGAGTTTATTAGAGGGCCATAGGGGACCTGATTAGCCAATAACCTAATAAAGTTAAAATTCAATTTATCTTAGGCTTCACCAACTAAAGATTTTGCTCTAGTAAATGAAAAACAAACAGAAAAACTTTCTCAGAATTATGACCTAAGATATTAAGAGACCTATCCAGCAGGAGATGTTTGGGGTGGGATCAGAATGACAGAAGAAGCAATCAAGCCTTATATTATCAAGAGTCAAGATTTTCTAATAGCTGATTATGCTTGCAATAAACAGACACATATAAGTGATTCAAATGAGTTACACAAATATAAGTTATTTAATATTTCTCTATTTTTAAAGTATAAAATGTCAATACATACACACATCTTGTATTTACTAAAAATGGTATTTGATTTATCCTTCTCCTATTTACTGTGGCTGAAAAAACAACATTTTTCAAATATGAAAAAGTTCAACAGGCATATTTAATGAAGGGAACAAGAGCTTAATTAAGTGCAACATAGAGAAATGATTGCTTAATATAAATAAATGAAAGCAGATTCTATTTGCATTTCAGACATTGGTATGAAGCATTATTTTTTGAATTGATTTTATTGAAAACTGCCAGGAGAAATTTTCCACTGAAGTATTTAATTCTGACAGCATTTATTTCTCACTGCATCTTCCCAGAACTTTAATAGAATCAAACTTTAATACTATGCTCTGACCAAAGAATATATTTCTTAGCTGTTTAAATATTAATATACCATTAACTGTATTTAACAATATGGAGGTACCTAAAAATAAAATGAGGTTAAAATATAAACTTTATAAATAATCTGTAGTATGTTGGTTAGAAACAAATAAACTCTACTGCTTTCACAGGTTATTTTGTTGTATTTGCAAACTATTATTACTATGTGAGGCAACTGTAATGTTATACAATTGCCACTGATTATTTCCAACAAATGTTCCTGAGGAAAAGACTACTTGCAATGGGTGAATTCTGTTTGAGATTAAATAAAGACAATGCTTGTGAGTAGTATATTTTTCTGAAGACTTTCTGGACAGGTGAAATAATAAAAATTGTTTGAGAATAAGGATTTAAAAGAGCTCTAACCCTATTCTGGCCCATAATGTTTATTAGGCTGTAAATTTCCAGGCTATTGTAGTTTGGGAAGAAGAGACTTGAAATTGGGTAATTTAAAATGTCACAAAATTTTATGTTTTTACTAAGATTTAGACATTTTTCTTGAAGAAATGTTCTGTGGATTGGTGCAAGCTTTTGGTTAATTTCTAGAGTTTTGAGAAAGACTATTTTGACAATTGTTGGCTATTTCTCTTTGCTTTACAGAGGAGAAAATTTTGGAGGTACTTACTCTGCCATTTATGATCACATCTGAATAAATTTATTTTAAGTAAACTTATCTTCTAGATCCAATATACCATTATTATTTTATACTACTGCCATTCTTTTATTGGCTATTCACACTTGAAAGGGGAAAATTTTATTCTTGCCTACAAAAAGATAGTATAGGAATATTAAAAAATGAGTTAGTTGCCTTACAGTTTTTGACTACTGTTATCATTATAAGGTAAGATTTTAAGCTGGCTGACTGGATGGATTCATTTAAAATTATCATTAAATTCATTTTCCAGGCTGAGTGTTTGTGAGTCATAGGACTGAGGATTGGGTGGGTGAGCAATAGATGTGGAGCATTTTACAACCTCAGGATTGCTTATCCCATTATTATAAAAATAACCACATTTTGGACAAAGAAATAGGAGATTATCCCTATTTTACGTATATGAAAATCTTTTTAATGTGAATCTTAACATAATTTATTTGCATTCTAATATCTACATCTGTAGTCAAACTTTTAAAATATGTTGCTTTGGTTGAAATGTATGATGACATTTACCTTCACAAAGATATGTGAGTAAAGGATGATATATTTTAATAATATATAAATTCACTTTGGGTATTCTTATTTGATACTACACCAAACTGTACCTGTGTTAGTTTATTAAAGGCTAGTTTTAATGTGCAATATGAAAGTGTACCAACGATTGTATGTTTGTATTATGTCACATTAAAATTTACTGGTTACCTTGAACTGCAAATGGCATTTTTTACCCAAGTGTGATCTGTACCATTGTGCATTAGACATTTAGAAAATATTGGTTCCATGAGTTATATATTTTCTAAATATTGACACATTTCATTATATAATATTTTTTAAAAAGCACTACCTATCTCATATTTGAAATCTTTCAGTATTAAGAAGCTGTCAAATTCAAAGTGACTGCTACAAGGGACATGTTTCTTTTTTTTTTTTTTAAAGAAAATGGCTGCCAAATATGAAATTTGAATAACCATAGTATTTTTGCCAGTGATTTTTTTCAAGTAAAAATATCTATAATAATAAAAGTGTAATATGCTAATTAGACAAGATGTCCTTCCAGACGACCTTGCGGACAAAAGCCCGGGGTGCAGCCTCAGGATTGAGGGATCCAGGCAGCTGCCGAGGCTGCAAAGGCTACTCTTGCACAAATTTCGTGCATTGGGCCTCTAGTTTTCCTATAAAAAAGTGTCTCCTTCAACTTATACCTTAAAGTGTCAGGCAAGTGCTTTTTCTGGAGACAATCAGCATAGTGTGCAGAAGTGTTCCTGTTGTTCTGCAGAGGCTTTTTAGTCCGATGTAGTCCCACTTGTCCAGTTTTGCTTTTGTTGTCTGTGCTTTTGGTGTTATATCCAAGAAATTATTGCTAAGACCAATGTCAAGAAGCTTTTGCCCCATGTTTTCTTCAGAGTTTTATGGTTTCAGGTATTACATTTAAGCTTTTAATCTATTTTGAATTAAGTTTTGTGTATGGTATAAGAAAAGGGTCAGCTGGGTAAAGAAACTGAGCAGACAATCCTTCAAAGAACACACAGAAATCCTTCTGGTCAGGGAGCATGTGCAGAAGCAGCCAAAGGATGTGTCTCTCTTACAGTGATGTTTCTCTCTCTGTCTCTCCCTCTCCCTTCTATTCTCCCTAAAAATCAATGGAAAAATATCCTCCAGAAAGGAACAAATAAATAAACAAATAAATACAAATATAATAAAATAAATTTCCATTCCAAATTACATGTGGCATGTATTCTTACCAGTTCTTTTCAGGGGGTATTTATCATATTTTGAATTTCTGAATAGATTCACAACAAAATCATTACAGCACACTCTAGAATAAACAACATGGAACTCTACCTCGTAAGTACTTGGATCATCCTAGCATGCATTAAATAATATGTAATCTAAGCAATATCTTAAAATATATTATTTTTCTCTCAAAGATAATGCATAAAATATAATGATGATAGTAATGTTTGTAATTATAAGAATGGCTATCACTTACATATTTATAACTCTGAATCAGACACGGTATTTAATATTTTACATAGATTAAATCATTTAACTTTCACATCCTATTATTAATTCCATTTTACAGATGTGGTACCTGAGGTACAAATTGATTAACTGTCTTACTCATGGCCACATATCTGGCTTGTGATAGAATCAGTTTTCAAACTGTGGTATAATACCTCCAGAATTCAAACTTTGGAAATAGAAGTTTAGTTATTTTTAAAGGATTAAATAAAAGACTAAGCAAAGAAACCAAAAATAAATACTACTGTTTCAGCATAAAAATGATAATGATATAGAACCAAAATTTATTTATGCTTGACAGTATAAGTTATAAAAGACAATCCAAATTTTTCCTGTTAATTTAATATTCTCACAGTTCACTGGCTTTTGACATGGTAGAATCAGATGCAGTAAAAACGCCATTTTGTAGAAATTTTACCTTAAAAAGTCTGTTGAAATAGACTGAAAATACTCTCTGAGGAATCTTGGATGATATGCAACCAAAGCTGCTGTATGGTAGAATAAGGACACCAGAGCTCTAGTCCTGATTTGGAATATTTTAATGCAACCTCCAAGGACCTAATTTTCTTCATCTATAAATTCCTCGGGCTGAGCAAGATGACCTTCAATGCCTTTGTCATCAACTTGAATTTATGATAACTTTGTGGAATGACAAATTGTTATATGTTTGGCCCTGGTCAGGACATTGACATGCTTAGGGAATTATTGGCAGAAGGAGGACAGAGTTTTGGCCTTACCAGCATGGCAAAAGGCCTTGAGCTCCCCCAAAGTATCACATTAATGATTCACCTAGTAAAGCAGCCTTGTTGGTGTAACAGCCTCTGTTTAGTGTTGTTTCTGCTTCGTGCTGTGTGCTTTTTACTGGGAGCTTCTTGCTCGGAACTGTCCCTTTACCTTTGAATTTTATCTTCTTCAATTTCTTGTGAAAAAGCTCTGAACAGAAGTGATCAGGACTCCCACCTTATCACTTGTCTTAAAGTTGGCTTTCTCCCCTAGCTGGTTTAGCTCAATGGATAGAGAGTGTCCATCTGCAGACTAAAGGGTCCCAAGTTCAATTCTATACCTCTGAGTACTGGCCCCCGGTCAGAGCATATGCGGCAGGCAACCAATCGAATGGATGTCTCTCTCTCACATCGATGGTTCTCTGTCTCTCTCCCTCTCTTCCACTCTCTCTAAGAACCAATGGGGGATGGGGGAGCTGGCTCTTTAATTTTAAAAACACACAAAGGGTTTTTCATCTTGAAGGGTGTTTGCTGGTTTGTGTTCTGAAGGAGTGCACTTAATACCAGTCTTTGCAGGTGACACTCATCATGATCTCCGCTACTCAAATTGATAATCACTGGACCTGGTTGAGAATTACAATGCAGAAAGGATATTCAAGTAGAATCTGCAGACATCTTGTGATTATTTCTGGTATTTAAGCTTCTCATCCTTCATAACCTGATAGTCATTTATGACAGATACTGGGAGCCATAAGAAATCGCCACAATCCAACCAGAATTATCGAGGTGTCTCATTAACAAGGATCAAATTAATGCCTCACAAAAGGAGAAAAGGACAGACACCAACTCGGGATGATCTTAAATTAAACCTGGACGTCTTTGGGCCTTTGAGCCTTTTGAAAGTCTCTTGAGCATTTTTAAATAGAAATAAATTCAGGCTTCACAAACGTGGTCTGCTTTTGGATGTTCTTGTTTGTTCCCTGTTGCCTCTGAAAATTCTTTTTTCCTGCTTTCAAATTCATGTCATCTGGCCCTGGCAGGGTAGCTAAGTTATTAGAGCATCCTCTTGATATCCCAAGGTTGGAGGTTCGATCCCCAATCAGGGCACATACAAGAATCAACCAATGAATACACATAGATGAGTGGAACAACAAATCCATGTTTCTTCCCCCCCTGCCCCATGTCTCCTCTAAAATAATTAAAACAACAACAACAAAAACAACAAAACAGCTTCCTGATTGCTCAATCACAAATTAACCCAATTTTGAGGTCGTCTCTCTGTTGCTCAGGGATTTGAAATATTAATGCTTGATTTGGTGAATTTATTTGACTTTTTTCTCACAGAAATATTTGTATTTTCTTTTTTAGTCACTCCAATGTCTGTATATTAATACTATTTATTTAATTTGATTGCATTTTAATTATAATTAAATATGACCAGCATAGATGAACTTGGCTAAATAAAATAAGATAGACACAGAAGGACAAATACTACATACTACTTATATAAGAATTCTAAAATAATCCAATTAATAGATCATTCTCTGAAATAGAAATCCCGAAAGCCTATATTTTGAACTGCTATGGAAATGAAGGAAGAATATTTGAAACCCTTCCTATCTATGTATAGTCCCTAGTACTTCAGAGCCAAATAGCTTTGGAAAGAAGAGGTAGGGCTGTTGTCAATACCTCATTTTAGCATGCATAACTGCAGTAGTGTTTTCCTCAGGAAGTATTCACTTAGGAAGTTTCTTTCAGTCTGAAGGTAAGTTCATCCTATATAATAAAGAGGTAACACGCAAACTGACCATTACACCCTCACACAAGATGGCCGTCCCCATGTGGCCACAAGATGGGCGGTAGGGGAGGGCAGTTGGGGGTGATTGGGTCTGCAGGGGAGGGCAGCTGGGGGCGATCGAACCGGCAGGGGAGCAGTTAGGTGTAGATCAGGCTGACAGGCAGAAGGAGTTAAGGGCAATCAGGCAGGCAGGCAGGCAGGCAAGCAGTTGGGAGCCAGCAGTCCCTGTGAGAGGGATGTCCGACTGCTGGTTTAGGCCTAATCCCACAGGGACATTCTCTGAGGGGTCCCAGATTGGAGAGGGTGCAGGCTGGGCTGAGCTGAGGGACCAACCCCGCCCCCCCCCCCCCGTGCACAAATTTCATGCACCGGGCCTCTAGTCTTAATAGCAAATTTGAATAGGAAATCAATAGTAATACAAGTTTTTGCAATTAATTTAAATCACGCACTCCCTCCCTTAACCCTTTTCGGTCCAATATCCAGGCTGACTCGACAGACCAGGCGATAGGAGCAGGTCCAACGTGGAGCTGAGGTCGACACTGCAAACCGCTGTGATTATATGCATTGTCAGTAAGGTGCTGGCTTGCATGTGGGGAAATGTTTCAAAAGACACCACACTATGAAATGTTTTAAAGAATAAACTCTTTGATTGAACATGCTTAATAATATAACCAGTGAATTTTTGGTTTAAACTTTAAAATAAAAACATTAAAAAGTTCAACATTCAATCCCGTCAATTAATTTGGACCAGACTGTTTGAATTTTAAAAATAAAATTGGACCACAAAGGGTTAAGATATTATTTCACTAACTGAAGTTTTACAATGCGAGGATTTGCTAAAATGAAGTTAGGCTAAATTTTCTGAATTATTTTAAAAGTATGGGTTTACACAGTTGTTTGTAAACATTTTTTGATATTTCTTTCAGTGTTTCTCTCCTACTCCAAAAAGATGGTGCCTAACCTTGCATATTCAGCTACTGGATACCTCACCTAATTATTTAAGAGTTAAATAGGAGCAAGGAAAGATTTCAGATTTTTTTTTTTTCATGCTGAGAATTCCTTTAAAAATAAATAATAAAAAAAAGCAGAAAAGTGTGTTAGGATTGTATAATGAAATTTTTAATATAAAGATCCTGAGCCTTCTTTTGATGTGCACTAAATAAGAGAGCTAGTAAACTGGTGGTTGAAATGTTTCTGTCAATAAAATTGATGTTATTTCACACCACAAGTATAAGGTTCACCTCTTTTCACAAATCAGAATAAGGAGTTAATTTGAACTTGTCAATGCAACAGTGTATGTCATAGTTCACTGATTTTTCTAATGACAGTAAAAGGTGCTTATATATTTCATAGACAAACATTTTGAATTTTGAGGTTACAGAAAAACGTTCACATAAACCACATTAGTTTTTTTAGAAGGAAGAAAATATGTATAGGTTTTTTATAGTCCAATTTTATTACAGCAACTAGAGGCCTGGTGTACGAGATTTGTGCACTCGGGGGTGGGGGGTCCCGCAGCCCAGCCTGCACCCTCTTACAGTGTGGGAGCCCTCGGGGGATGTCAGTTGGACATCCTTAGCGCTGCTGAGGAGGCAGGAGAGGCTCCTACCACCACCTCTGTGCTTGCCAGCCATGAGCCCAGCTTCTGGCTGAGCAGCATTCTCCCTGTAGGAGCGCAATGACCCCCAGGGGGCAGCTCCTGCGTTGAGTGTCTGCCCCATGGTGGTCAATGTGCGTCATAGCAACCAGTTGTTCCACAGTTTGGTTGATTTGCATATTAGCCTTTTATTATATAGGATTACTTTAAAACTTCAGAATTTAAATGTGAAGCCATTATTTGAAAGTTGTTTGCAAGGGTGTAATTGTTTGAAGACATTTATTCAGTTCTAACAAAGTTTCTTTAAACTTGGAATCTACAAAATATAATATGACTTTAAAATCTAATGATTTTCTACTGAGTGCACTGCTGTGAGGGTTAGGAAGTGCATTCGTTCTGAATATTATCTTGGCTGCCTCACTGAGAAGTCACAATACTGTGTGTTTGTCAAACAGCTTGAAAAGCTAGACAGTGCTATTAGGAGCAATATGGAATTGATAGGTAGAGAGATTATTCTTACCTACTGCTTTGTGATTTGGTAAAGGCATGGCAGTGAAGTTTTTTTTTTTAAATATCCTTTCATTCCTAATGAATTGTCATAGTAAGATCTGCAGATTGCTTTTTTAAAAAATTGTTGTATAATCACAGCAGTGGTAGAAAATTTATTTCAGAAACACAATATCTGGTAATCCCTGTAGAAGACATTTGTAAAGTGATGTGAGAAATGATGAACTTTCCAAATATAAGAGAAATAAATTTTATGTACTCCTCATCTAACCATTCTTTCAGTGCTTCTTGATTTCCTGTATACATGCAGTTTTCTAAACATTATTTTGATGTCCTGTTCAATTAAACACTTTATTTCTGACTATATCTACACCCCTGCACCTTTTTGTATTCCTCACATAAAATACAAATATTAAGACTGAAATTTTAATGGTTTCATAGAACAATTAATATAGTAACCTCTTAGATATTTGGTTTATGGAATAATAGGGCAAATGTGTAACTTCTCATGAATGTGATTAGGATGGAGGTTAATTCTGCTTTACTTTCCAATTCTTCATTGATACTATCATAATGTCTCATAATTGCACTTTTTAGCCAATTAAAAAGCCACAATGTTGTACTTGGAATTCAGAACAGAAATATGTAGGCTTTCTTTTGGCTAAAGAAGGAAAGGGAGGGAGAAAGTGAATGTAATTTTTCATTTTCAGTATTGCAGTTCTATTACAGCACATAAATTCCTCTGTATCAGAGGATAGAGGTTTGGGGTACAAGATGTATAAAATAGGCTGGAATGTCATCCAGAGTAATAACACAGATGATATGAGGCTCAATAATGCAAGACCAAGAGAATTTGGAGACATTAATTTATGTTAATTGAAAATTTCCTATGTTACATTAATAATTATATAGGCCTGAGATATATCCCTTTGCACAGTGAAATAATCCCAAAATAATGCCAACATAATTAATAGCTTCTGCAGACCTGGTTGACTCCCCATTCTGGCAATAAAGTGGAGGAGGGACTAGAATATGAAAATACCTTCTCCCACTTCACACACCACAGCATAGCATCTTTACCATCATATTACAAAGGGAAAAGTAAGTCTTTGCAATAGAAAAGAACACAAAATGTGAGAGTATCTAAAAACACACAAATATTTAAATGAAATGCAAGAGGCGTTTCATTTGGTTTAATGACAGTGTGAATAATGGTTTTTGTACTCCTAATGACTAAACTTGTTTTCCAAAACCACAGAAATAGTATAATACTTCCTTATTCATCTTCCAGTAAGAGCTACCTGAATTACTTCAGATTATATCCCTCCAGCATGACACTCCTTTCAGTGGCTCTGGATGTGTTTTGTAGAAGGGGAAAGGACATTCAGGGATTAAAAATTGAAGTCTAGGTACTCTTAGAGTAACATTCTGAAGAATACTCACAAAAGGCAGCCATAACCCCCCTCCGAGTTCCCAAATAGAAAGCCTGGTTCACTTTTAATTTCTTCCTTCACCTTCATCCAGTTAATTTATAGTAAGTAGAATAGCAATATTGAACTGTATCCTAAGGTCAATGAGACTTTATGACATGTCCAGAAGGTATTGCTTCCAAGGTGAAGGCTGACCAAATATGATGTCACCCAAAAGCGAAAGGCAGCATGAAGGAGCCCTCTCCATCTTTCCAACTTACTTCTTTCTAAAGAAGGGAGAACAGATATTTGACTCATTAAATATATGGCTCCTTCCTTGTTCTCTCTTCCTCAAGGATGAGCTATACTCAGTTGGGCTGAGCCTACCTTTAGTGCAAGTTCCCTGTGGTAAGCAAATTAGGCCTGGCCAAGCCATTTCTTTGCTCTCTGTTACAGCTTCTATGCTTCTCCCAGCATGTCAGAGACCCATAGTCACCATAGGTTCAGGAATAGTGCAGGAAAAACAGGATCCTCCACTGTTTTTAGGGTCTATTCTGGGTTTTCTAGTGTCTTTGCCATGGATCCTTGTGATGATGTGACAGGGTTATCTGCAATTCTCTCTGTAATTTGTTTGCACAGAAACCTTGAGGTGAGCATGGTGCACTCTGAAAATAACTGTATATTAGCATAGGAAGGGCATTATAATTGGGAATAATACTTTCAGCTGAGAACTGTCTTGCACTGATGGCTATGGACTACTTTTCTGCTGCTACAAGTGAACTTATGTTTGAAATAGTGGGATATAGGTTTTTGAAAATCAGCCTTTAAATAACACAGAAACACTGTATATCAGTCTTATAACTATTCATCAATGAAATTAAGTAATTAATTCTAATGTAGTAATTTACTTGCAAATGCCCTTATACAACTGACTGTAATAAACTGAGGTACTCTGAAAGCTCAATAAATATTAAACTAGAAATAGAAACTTCCAAGAATGTCAGGTATGTGTTTACATATGAATAAATGCTTTCAACATACTAAATTGGTATAAAGATAGCATTATACTTCAATAATATAGCTGTCAATTTTAAATGGTCTTACTATTGTAGATCCATAATCAAAGAGGTTAGGAGTCCCAAGCTATAAATATATTCTAATCCATTTAAATTATGGAAGTATGTAATAATTTTAAAAAACAGTTTGACAAATAGTATTATTACAGTTAAATGTTTAAAAAATTGGCTAAACCAAACATTCTCTATACAGGTGTTTATAGATCAACCCAAATATTTATAGAGCAACCCAAATGTTAAGTACAAATGGTACAGCAAATAAATTGGCATTGCTGCTGGTTGCCATTTAATTTCTTTATAATATGGCTTTCTGGTGTTGCAGTTCCTACAACAATGTGGGTACCCCAGAGACTATGATGAATCACTTTACTGCGGCCAAGATCATCAAAAGAGAATCCTAAATGTTGATAGCATTCATCTGTTTCAAAAGAGTGTTGTTTGTATACAGGATAGGGCAAAAGTAGGTTTACAGTATTAGTACACAAAACACAGACTTTATTCTTGTGTTATTATTTATTAATTATTATATGATTTTCCATGGGAACAACTATAAACCTACTTTTGTCCCACTGTGTCTGATCCAAAAAGTACCAAACCAAGGATGGGTCAATAAAGTGAGCCAAATAGCCTTTGGCTCAAAGAGTGTAGCATATTTCCCTAGCACCACTGATGAACATTTTAAAGAGCATGTCTCTTTCATTATCTACCTCCTCGCTCCAAATAGTCATATCATTCTTAGTTTTCTGTGTTACATTGGAATCATTAGTTTGTTGGAGGCCACTTCTGGAAACAGTTATTGAAAACCTCTTAGCAGCAATTCTGGACATGTTTGGATTGTGCACTCTACGCTGGCACTTTCTAAGTATGTTTCTGCACTGTTAATTTCTTGTGCAACAGGTGCATCATTACCCTGAAATTCATTCACATATTGTGTGTTGCAAACTCATATCTTTCACTTGATAAAGGTTTTGCTAGAACATCAGGTTAAGTTATATAAACCTGGCTGTTCTTCTGTGACATGGTCTCAATGAGGTGACAGTCAAAACCTATGTTCTCAGACCATATTGTTCAAGAGCATACATAGGGAGGTGCAGTGGTCACATGACTCACCAGAAACTGAAGATCCTCCAGTTAAAAAGGCTTTAGATTGACAACAATTTTAACTAAAGAGAAAAATCCTGGAAGTTACGAAACTACTCTGGCTCTGTTACGGAGCACATTGGCCATTTCTAGAGGAGAGAACAGATGCAAAATTTCTTTCCCAAAGTTCTAAGAGCTGTGGCTGGAAGATGGAAGAATTTGGAGGAGTTACCATGGTTGGAAAACATCCACACCAATTACCACCACTGCCTCCAACTGTCTAGAGTGAATTTTCTTAAAATCCAAATCTGAAAATAGTTTCCTTTATACTCCATTTATTATCCATTGCACTCAGCACAAATCTAAACTCATTAACCAAACATACAAAGTACTATCATACTTACTCTCTGATTTTGATGGCATCATACTTCTCACAGTTTTGATTATAATGTAATCTAATTTAATATTTTTAAAGGTACTCATGACTTCTCAGATTCCTGATTTTCTCTCTGCATCTCAGTCTTTACCATTGTATCTTTTCTGCCTATGTCTTCCTAGCGTCTTAATATCGTCAAATATCCCTCATCAGGAGTTTCCTTGCAGAAAAGTACCATCATGTTAAAAGGTAGGTTAGCAATCCCACCTATGTGCTCTTCAAGTGCTTATCTTTAAAACTGCAATTATTGGATTTAATGGCAACTACCACATTAATGCCTATAAGCTCCAGGTGAAACACTGAATGTTTTCACTGATGTTAGTGGAATTGGGAAGGTCTTAGATTCAAAGTCAGATTATATAGGTTCATACCCCAAACTCATAACTCTAAAGAGTTCTAAGTGCTCTATGATCTAACATACATTGTTTTCAATAAAATCATTATGTCAATTAAAATATTTTTCGTAGATTTTTGCCAATAAATTACACATTAAGATAGAGCAAGTTTGATTTAGTAATGTACACAAATGTCCTTTCTTCCCATTGCAGAGAGAATGGTTAAGTAGGTATACCAGACTTTTTTGGTTCATACAGATTTATATGTGCTATAGGACAAATATACATGCAATTAATACTTGGAATTATCATTTTCATCAAATTTGGGAACTTTTCCACCTTATTCTTGCAAATGTTTTTTTCTGCCCCCTTTCCTCTCCCCGCTTCCTTGACTCTCATTATACATATGCTAGTTTTGTCCCACATAGCTGTGAGGTTTTATTTTCATTCATTTTTTTTTCTTTCAGTACTTCACACAGGATAATTTCAATTTATTTCCCTTTAAGTTCACAAATTCTTTCTTCCACCCACACATATCTGTTGTTGTTTCTAGTAAATTTTTCATTTCAAATATTTTACTTTTAAACTCCAGAAATTCTATTTCATTCATTTATTTTATAATTTCTTTTAATTGATATATTTTATTTGGTGACATGGTATTCCCAAACTTCCCTTTCATTCTTCAGACACAGGATTTTAAAAAAAAATTTTTTAACATATGTAGAAGAGTTGATTAAAATTCTTTGTTTAGTAAGTCTAACAGTTAGGCTGCCTCAGGCAGTTTCTATTAACTGTATTATTTCCTATGTGTGACGTATCCTTTCCTATTGCCTTGTGTGTATTATACTATTTTTTTAACTGGACATTTTATAATGTGACTATTGTGGAAATAAAATTCCCCATCTTTCCCAGAAATGTTGTTGCTATTTGTTATTGTTTATTCTGTTTGTTTTGCAACTTTCTTGTAATAATTCTTCAAAGTCTATATACTGTGCCATGTGCAGTCACTGAAGTCATGGCTCATTTAGCTTGCTAGAGAAAATGATTGATTGTCTTTAAATCAATCTTTCCTTGAAACAATGTCTCCTACTCCTTTCAGAGGGGCTGTGTGTGTGTGTGTGTGTGTGTATTGAAACATGCCTTCATCATTCAAGCACTTTAAAAGCTGTGCTTTAGTCTTCAGTCCCTGCGTGTTCAAAACTTTAGTTCAACCACAGGTGAAATCTGGGTGAGTCCATCAACCTTCTTAATCCCGTCACTGGTGAGGGATTAGGGCAGTGATGGCGAACCTGACATGCGTGTCAGAGGTGACACGCGAACTCATTTTTTTATTTTTCTTTATTAAATGGCATTTAAATATATAAAATAAATATCAAAAATATAAGTCTTTGTTTTACTATGGTTGCAAATATAAAAAAATTTCTATATGTGACACGGCACCAGGGTTAAGTTAGGGTTTTTCAAAATGCTGACACGTCAGCTCAAAAGGTTCGCCATCACTAGATTAGGGCTTTCTCAGGTCTTCTTGGGTATGTGCAAAGTCCTTCAGATGTATGGGCTGTGTATATTTCCAAGAAGATTTTGGAGCTTTTAAAAGCCAACTATGAAATGTCATTCTCCAGATCTTCCTTTTACCTTTTAGGCTACCATCTTGTTTGCCCCAACTGTTATCCCTGCTTAGATGTTAAGCAATTGTTTTCAACAAATGTCCTGGTAATAAGGCTTTCCCCACTGAATATACTCTGGATCAAGTGAAAAAAGAGAATCTCTGTTAATAGATCTTTTTCAGGGAGCTTCCAGACAGACAAAATATATGGGATTAAGCTTTCTGAAGAGCTTCAAACCCAGTTTTGTTACTTCTAGGGGCTGCTAGGCTGCTTGGTTTCATTGTTACCATGGCTGCAAGGCTGCTCCTGGTCCAGGTTATTATGGAGCTGGGCAGAGAGGGAAGGGGAGAGAGCAAGTCAAAATGGGATAAGGTCCTTGCTGTTCTTACTGATATTTAGCTGTTTTTATTTGTTTGTTTTTTGTTGTGTGATTTTTAAATAAATGATCCTCAGGTTGTTGGAAGCCTTTGGTTAACTTTGTAGTTTTGAAAATGTTAATTTCAACATTTTAAATTAGTGCTCTCATTGCTTTTAAGGACTAACAGATTTTAGAGGTCCTTATTCTGCAATTCTGAAAAATGTTCCTCTCTAATAATTTTTCACACCTTTTTTTACACATTTTCACTGGGCGATGGCATGGATGTTGAACCCATAAACTCTTGAAAGGAGGAATTTGCTTACTTACTAAAGTTCATCTTCTCTACTCCTGGCTAATCTTTTCTTTGAACTCTATCCTCAAATACTAGTAGCTCAACTACTATCAGTGTTATGAAGTGTTTAGGGTCAGTGCAGATGTTTTAAATTGAGTTTTGTTTTTCCCCACATATGCCAGAATATATTCCTGGGATCATATATGTTCTTGGGTAACCCTGTCTAACTTCCTCTGGAGTCATTTGGTACTGATATAGTAAAGCTTTTGAAAATCTGTCTCAATGTCTTTGTGCTCTTCTAACAAAGACAAATTAATTTTTTTCTTAACTCTTGTATGGTTACAAGGATATAAAGAATATTATATAGAGCAAAGCAGTAAACACATTCTTGGTATAAGTCTTTCAGACACATTTAAGAAGGCTGGCAGTTTCCCTAGGATTTCCTTTCTCCTATTTTCTATTGCAACCTTGCACTGTAAGCTCCAGTAACTACAATGTTATTACCATAACTCAATAATGAATGGATGTCAGATCTTTTCAGTGGGAGTGACTCCTTCAGAGAAATAATCATCACTGGAATGCAAACATGTGAAAGTAATTTTATTTTAAAATAAAAAGTTCAATTTAGTAGTTCAGTGATTGTTTAAAGAAGGGTAAGTAAGCATCATCATAAAACTGATTAGTACCAAGTGAATAAAGCATCAATTTGCAGTTGATTTTGTAATCCGATTAGCTTATCTTTTTCTTTTAGAGTGAATGCATGGGGAGAAATACACATTTATTTTACTATGCATCTTTTTGAGTGTTCAATTAAAACACAAACAGAAGCTAGACCAGTGGTTCGCAAACTTCCTAATGCCGAGACCCTTTAATACAGTTCCTCATGTTGTGGTGAACCCCAACCATAAAATTATTTTCGTTGCTACTTCATAACTGTAATTTTGCTACTGTTATGAATCATAATGTAAATATCTGATATGCAGAATGTATTTTCATTGTTACAAATTGAACATAATTAAAGCATTACAAAAACAATATGTAATTATATATGTGTTTTCCTATGGTCTTAGGCGACCCCTGTGAAAGGGTCGTTCGACCCCCAAAGGGGTCGCAACCCACAGGTTGAGAACCGCTGAGCTAGACCAACCTATATGTCAGTGGCCAATTCTCAGTTTCCTTAACTGATAGAAAGTCTTCTGATAAAAGTTTCTGTATCAAGGTTGAGCCACTTACTCACCACTGTTTCTCAATTACTTTCCTGGCAAGACAAATATGTTTTTGCATGCAGAAACTAGTGTTCTATTTAATTATCTCTGCAGATACACTGCATCAATACAATCTTAATTAAGAAGTTCTTCGTGTATCTTGGAAGTAATCTGTTCAGTGACTCTTGGAACATTTAGGTAAGAAGACATCTCCAAGTGATGTTTCAAATTTCTTTTTCCTTCTTTTTTCTCTTTAGTCAAACAGACCCCTAAAATTCCTTTGACAATACATACTGATTTTATTTAGCTACAAAAATTGTACATATTAATCATATTGCCTTACATGTTTACAATAATGCTGTTTATATGTAAGAACTTTTTCTTTTATAATAAAATAATAAATTCCAATTAAAAAATAATATTGGAATTATTTCAGTTCCCTCACACTCTTGCTCATATTTGTTGTAATGTGTGTGGAAATCTAATAGTGTTTTCAGTATGACTTGTGGTCACAGATCATAGTATAACTACCGGAAAATAAATCAGAATCACGCTTTTGCCATTTTAGGGATAACATAATAATAGGCTTAAATAACTCCTAACATATTCATAATATCAAGAGAAATTATATGTTAAAATACATTACAAACTATTAAGCTCAATCCAAATATAAGGTGAAATGACTAATTTTAATACTAAACTAAGTATGGTTACTGAACCTGCAGGTTTTATGTAGAAAAATGATATATTGAGCAGAAGCTATAGTAAGACTAGCATTTTAGAAAATAAAATAAGTTTGATTTTATTTCTAGATAAGTTGAAAAAAGGTTAAGTACTGCATTGTGTTAAGAACAGGTAAGGTTCCCAAATACATGACTTTTAAAAAAATTAATTTCTCAATAAAATCATTAAAGTAATGAGATTTTCCTTAAAAATACAATTATTAATACCGTGGTTAAAATACATACTCACTGTATGTATTTTTGGCTGTTAATTTTCAAAGATAAGAATTGTTGCTATTATACTTTTAGGGAGAAACTGTTTTGGTCCATTAAAATATTCCTGAAAAAATAAAAGCTTTTGCAAGTATCAGTAGAGCATGAAAGTTATACTAGTGTTAAAGAAATTATCACTCCAGTAATAAACTAAATGAAAATTTATGCTCATTTATTTCACAAGACAATCAATACCTTTCTTATAAGCTACCATATCTTTACTACTAATAGTATATCATTCTTATGAGGTCTCAGATGAATACACATTTCTATTGTTTTTCAGATTTTGTTTGCTTTCTGCAAAGCTAAAACTGACCTAATCTTTTCCCCTATTCTTTTAAAAAATATTTTTATTGATTTTAGAGAGGAGGAGAGAGGTATAGAAAGATAGAAACATCAATGGTGAGGGAGAATCATTGATTGGCTGCCTCCTGCCCGCCCCCTACTGGGGGGTATCGAGCCCGCAACCCAGGCATGTGTCCTTGGCTGGAATCGAACCTGGGACCCTTTAGTCCATAGGGAGCACTCTAGCTAGGGCCTTTTTGCCTATTCTGACCTCATCTTTCAACATACAGATTAAAGCTGCTTATCTCATTGAAAATCTCCTGTTTCTCATAAAATATAGAAAATAGGAAACTTTAACTTGGGGGAACTGATTAGAAAATTTAAGTATATGTTGTCTGCTTATCATTTCCTTCTTGATCTACAAGGGTAATTGCGATTAAATTTACCAATCATGCTTGAAAGGTGAGAAAGAATTAAAAAATAAATGATTGTCCTATGTGCCAGACTTCTATATTCTGGTTCTAGCCTGGTTCACTAAACCCAAACCAAATATATCTCCAATATAGCGTTGTCTTAGGCAGGTGCCAAACATGCCCATAGTCTCTACATTATGGTGTGAGTATAGGTATTTGTGTGGCAGTCGGGGTAGCAATGGGGATTGGAATAGAAAGCAACAGTGATCTTAACTGAATTTAATATATCTTATTTTGGGGAAATGTACAAACACTTATGAGCATGTGAAAACACTGCTAGGACCCTTCCAATGACTTGAAATTGAACTGTCCAAGTGAAACATAAGGTAAGTTCATGGCATATCTTCCTTTGTAAACTATAGAATTAAAACAAAGAGTTCTAAAAACAAAGTTGCTTCATACTGAAGTCACCAAAGCCAACACGGTAACAGTCAGAATTTTTCATATTTCTTTTGTAGCTAGAGTTCAAGATCATTTGAGATTCTGTTGTAATTAGTTCCTTCTACTTGTTATTTTATTAATATTCATGTACTAGTACTAAAAACATTAGTGCTGCTATTACAAAATTATACTAAATAATTATGTTAGCATTACTAGTGTGCTAACAATATTAGCATTATTAGTGTTATTCTCACTCAAGCATTCTTTGCGATAGACTAATTCTAGAATAAAGTGAGCTAGCATGCTGCATTTTTACCTTCTTTTTCATTTTTAAATACAATTTTTCTCATATGCCTGCATTCCAATGAGAACCACTGCTCTGAAGGAGTCAGTTTCACTGAAAAGATCTGCTATTCATTCATCATTGAGCTATGCTGACAACACTGTAGTTACTGGAGTTTACAGTGCAAAGTTGCAATAGAAAACAGTGCAAAAATGTCATGGGGAATCCATAAGGCTTCTTAAATGTGCTCAATGGACTTAGGCCAAAAATGTGATTATTGTTAAATCTTATTTTTTTGAATGATCACCAAGAATATTTTTTCAATTACAGTTGATATTTAATATTTTATATTAGCTTCAGGTGTACAGCATAGTGGTTAGGCAGTCAGAATTGCTATCCTCAAATCAACAAGTGTTGGTGAGGATGTGGAAAGGGGGAAGCTTCATACACTGTTGGTAAAATTGCAAATTGGTGCAGCCACTGTGGAAAACAATATGGAAGTTCCTCAAAAGCTAATATCTTCTTTTATAAGTTTTAAATATCCTGGCTATATCAGTTCAGAGAGGTGTTTTTCAAATCTTCACCCTCAATATGCTATGGGCTTCAATCTCATATCTAAAAAACTCACGTAATAATGTGTTTAAATGAGTACACTCATATATGTACTGCATTTCCTTATAAAAAATGTAAAATGGTTGAATGGATACCATTGCAGCACATAAGGAAAATTGTAGGCTCTGGAGCTGGGGAAACATTAATTCATATTCCATTTGACTTTGAAATTTTCCATATACTAGCTACTTAGCCTTGTCGCCTTCGGCAAAATGAAGAAAATAATGCCACCTTATAGCTTTACTGAGAAGGTTAAAAAGGTAATGCATGTAAAGCACCTAGATCACTGCCACAGAATAGATGAAAAATAAATGTGACTTCTCTTTGCTTCCTTCATGTTAGCAGATGAAACTATTAAATATTATTTTTCTAATCCAGAAATCATTTAAATGCATGGTGCATGAATATTTTAATTCACTCAGCCTTTAATGATTCCTTATTCTCTCATTAAATTAAAAAAGTTAATAATACAAAATACTATACTATTTTAAAATAAAGCAAGCGAAACTGCAGACATAAAAAGAGAAACATTCTTCTGATGTATTGTGAATTAAGTTGTTACCCAGGCAGTATCGAGTTTAAATTTAGAAAACAATTTTTCTGAGTCTTCTGTCTTCACTTCTTTCTTTCCTCCCCTTGTCTTTCTCTTCTACTCCCCTTCCTTTTCTAACCTTCCCATCCCCTGCTTTCCTCTAGTTTTTCTATATATCTATATGCATTCCCTGGGTGATCTCATTGTTGTACATATCAATACAGTGCTGATGACTCCCAAATTCATGTCTGTAACCCAGATTCTTCTCTTGAATTTTAGACTCATACATCGAACTGTCAATTCAACATTCATAGCTTGATGTCTACCGTAAATAGAAACCTCATATTCAATACAGTCATGAGCAAAAGTACATTTACAGTTGTGAGTACACAAAACACAGAGTTAATAAAGCTATTGTAATGGTCATAAATAATCTGAATGACTTTTTCCATATGGAAAACTGTAAACCCACTTTTGACCACCCTGTATTGCCAAAATAGAACTCCCGAGCTTTCTCTGAAATCATGTTCCACTTATAATCTTCTCCATTTCAGTTGATAGCAATCCAATATTTTCATTTTAGAGGCCAAAAACAGTGGAGGCATCCTTGAACTTTTGTCTTTTTCACACACTCATTATAATGTGCCAGGAAATCTGATGACTCTCCAGAATCTGGTCACTACTCATTACCTCCACTCTGTTGTCTTGATCTGTTATCCTACAGTCTCTTCTCAACATAGAATAAAAAATGATTTTCTAAAATGAAGTTATATCATGCTAATTCTGCGATCAGTATCTTGCAGTGGCTCACAATTTACTTAAGGTAAAAGTCAAAATTTTAATTGTGGCCTTCAAAAAACCATCTTTTATTGCTACCTCTAGCATGGAAGTTTTCAACTGGGGATGATCTTGTCCCCTAGGGTATATTGAAATTTTTGATGGTCACTACTCAAGAGAGAGGACAGATGTGACTATCATCTAGTGGATAGAAACCAAGGAGGTTGATAAATATCTTATAATTCCCAAGATAACGTCTGGGCTATTCCTTTACAAGGAAATAGTCAGTCTAAAATATTAGCAGTAAAGAAAACCAGATGTAGAGTCTCATTTCCAAAGCTTTTCTTCTCTCTCTCAGCTCCAACACTGGCATTCTTGTTGAGCTTTGGGAACA
The DNA here is from genome assembly GCF_963259705.1 of Myotis daubentonii. Taxonomy (NCBI): domain Eukaryota; kingdom Metazoa; phylum Chordata; class Mammalia; order Chiroptera; family Vespertilionidae; genus Myotis; species Myotis daubentonii. The sequence goes on along the minus strand of NC_081841.1, from coordinate 209,421,603 downwards.
GGATATGAAGACCTCACACCATTTCCCCTCCGCCTGGAATATCTGCCTCTTAGAAATTTGTATGATTTTCTCCCTTGCTTTCTCTTATCTCTGTTCAAATATTTTGTCTCACTGAACCCTTCTCTAATCACCTGATATTAAATAGAATTCCCAAGCACTGATTTTTCCCTAGCAGTCTATATAGAACTTATTACCACCTGATATTCTCTAAATTGTACTATTTGTTTAATCTCTGTTTCTCCTCACTAAAATGTAAACTCCAATTGGTTGGGTGTTTTCGTCTCTTTTATTTACTTTTCTCCCTTCTCTAGAACAATGACAGGCATACAGACATTGACTGAAGCAATTTGGAAACAGGATAAGTCTGAATTGCTTGGTTAGAAGGGTGATGCTTGCCTCTATGTATTTTAGGGAGAGGGTATAGAACCCTCAGAGGCCTTGCAGTTGGAGGAAGTTGTGTTCCGTGGAGAAGTGATGGAATAAAGCCTCAGAGGGCATAGAGTGAATCAAGAGAGTTCAAGTGGGTGAGTTCAGCAGAGAAGAAAGATGCAGGGCACCCTAAGCTACTAGAAGCCTGCCTATTATTTGAGTGATGTGAGAAAGAGGATAAACCATGTAAACACTTTAAGTGAAAGATACCTCATCACACCCCAAGTCAGAATTGCTGAGAAGTGAAGACTGAGCTGGAAGAGAGGCAATTTAGAAAGGAAGATTGATTAGGAGATAGCTCTAGTGCTAGGAGAAGAGGTGATACTGTTTTTAAATATTTTACTTCTTGTACATATTCTTAAATATTTGCATTAGTTTCATTTAAAGAAATGTATAGCATTTCTCATGGGATGAGGTTGCTCACATTCCTTTATATTTGTTGTGTTAGCTTGATGATGAATGTGTGTGTGTGTTGTGTTGTGTGTGTGTGTGTGTGTGTGTGTGTGTGTGTATGTATGCAGGCATGCACGCACGTGTGTTTCAAGCACAAAGGAAGACAGGAAGACTCAGGGAGGGAAAGAGGGAGAAAAAAGAGAGGGGACAAGAGAAAGAAAGAGAGCAAAATGTTTTTTTGTTTCAAATTAAAGTGATCATCCCCCTCCCCCCCCCTTCTCTTGGCTATTATGCTGCTGCTAATATTTTGGTGCTTAAAATCAAAACAAAACGCTGAGGTTGTAGCAGCTACAACACAAAGTACTAACCACTACATGGTCAAAACATGCCACCAGAGACACCTGCCACAGGCCCAAGGCAAGGGATGTAAAAGCAAAAATAAATGAATGGGGCTACATCAGACTAAAAAGCTTCTACATAGCAAAAGAAATCACGAACAAAACAAAAAAGGCAACTAACCGAACGGGAGGAGATATTTGCAAACAAAGCCTCCGTTAATAACCAAAATATACAAAGAACTCATACAACTAATCTCCCGCCCCCAACAATCCAATTAGAAAACGGGCAGAGGACTTGAAGAGGCACGTCTCTCAAGAAGACATACAAATGGTCAAGGCATATGTGAAAAGATGCTTTACTTTTCTAGCTATTAGGGAAATGCAAATCAAAACGACAATGAGAAGTCACTGCACACCTGTCAGAATGGCTATTATCAACAAGTGTTATCGACAAGTAATAACACCTGTTGGAGAGGTTGTGGAGAAAAAGGAACCCCCATTCCCTGCTGATGAAAATGAAATCGGTACAGCCACTATGGAAAACAGTATGAAGGCGCCTCAAAATTTTATGGATAGAGTTACCATATGACTCGGCAATTTCTCTAAAAAATATGTAAACATTTATTCCTAAAGATATATGCATCCCTATGTTCACTGCAGCATGATTCATGTTGGCCAGAACATGGAAACAACCAAAGTGTCCTTCTATAGATGACTGAACAAAGATGTGGTACACATATATGATGGAATATTACTCAGCCGTAACAAAAGATGAAGTACTGTCATTTAAATAGAATTTAATAGAATTCTATTTAATTTGTGACAACATGGGTGGATCTTGAGAATGTTATGCTAAGCAAAATAAGTCGGATGGAAAAAAAACACATATGATTTCACTCATATGTGAGATACAAAACTGGAAACAACAATAACCAAACAAAAGCTCATAGACACAGACAAAAGCAGGGTGGTTACCAGCGGGGAAGGGAAATGGGGGGAAGGAGATTTGACTGTGGGTGGTGGGCACATGATTTCTACACTTGAAACCTAAATAACTGTATTAACCAATGTCACTGCAATAAATGCAATGACATTCTAAAAAGGGAATGCAAAATAACTCAATTTTTATATTGATCACATGTTAATACGGTAACATTTTGGATATATTATATTTTAAAAAAAAAACTACTCACCTTCCCATACAATCCCGAGAGGGGTCCGTCCATAAAGCTTGCCCTGGGCTCCCTTGGTAACTTAAAGAGAAACTTTCACAAAAGTTGGCGCCCTTGATGTCTTGCAAATAGCGGAGGAGGATGTCCTCAAGTTCCTGCAGAAGGAATCCACTTGGGTGGCACCAGCCTTGAAATTCAAACGGCGCGGTCCATTTACAAAAGGCAAAGTGAGGGCACCCGCATCGAAGAGAACCTGGGAGAGATTCTGAGAGCTTTCATGTCACCTTACCAGTGACATCCCGGCCCATGGCTGGGCCGCGTTCTCCAGGAGGACCGGCCAGGGAGCTGCGCTCAAGTCTGCTGCCGCCACCGGGCCGCTCCTATGGGCAGCACCTCACTCCTGGCCCCTTTCCTCCCAAGACTCACACGGCCTCCCGGGAGTCAAGGCTTCCGGTGGCTCCTGCTCCCAGGGCGCCCACCAGCACCCACTAAGGCGTCGTAGGCTACCCTGCCTCGCATGGCTCGGTGTAACAGCGACTATTCTGGGCTCCCCGGGGACCCTGTCATCGTGCACAGCAGCAAAGAAGCTGTCCGCAGGTGCCTCGTGGTAAACGCGGCCCAGGCGGTCCACGCATGCGCATGCGTGGCATCCTCTCGCATCCTCTCGCGGGAACACCTGTGACCTCATGCGCCCAGGGCTGCTGCCTCCGAGACGGGAAAGGAAGAGCTGGCTGCTTCTGAGAAGGCGGCGCCCAGGGAATGGACTGCTCCAGCCCCCGGCAGGTACTCAGTTTGAGGGTGCAGGCGGGACTGCAGGTGCCCGGGTCCGCCCTCTGGGGATCCAGGGGTTCCCTGCTGCAGCTGGGAGCCTGGGCCTGCACCCCCGTGATGGGCAGCTCCCGCGCCCGGCCACTGACAGGGAGGTGAAACCGCTGAGTGGCTTTCCGCTGACTCTTAAAAAACGGAAATACGGTTGATGAAAATGAAACACTATCTAAGAAAACAAACCTCAACCATTATGGCCCCTCCCGCAACTTTTGGTAGTTTATGTAAACTGTTACAGAAATGTTCTTCCCCAAACTTCCTGTCACGTGACGTATTAACAATTTTTTAATTGCTGTGTTATTCAGATTAGAAGTCTCACTCAACGTTTGGGTTTATAATTTTAGTCATAGCACTTATTTAAAAAATATTTTGTGTTTAATCCTCACCTGAGGATATTTTGCCATTGATTCTTGGAGAGAGTGGGAGGGAGAGGGAAAGACAGGAATATCCATGCGAGAGAAGGACATCCATCGGCTGCAACCCGCAGGCGCCAGACGAGGGTTTGGAGTCCTCAGGCCATCGCCCCACCCACTGAGCAAAACCGGCCAGGGCGGTCATAGCATTACTAACATTTGGAATAATCGTGTGTATTTTGCCTGGTAATTAGTGAGGTTGGTTAGGTGTTGGCTCACCTGTCTTCCTTTCTAGAATGAAAACTGCTCGGACCTGGAGGAGCATCTAGTACCAAGTCCCTGGTTCAATGAGCAAATTTTGACTCACTGAATTCTATTTTGAGATTAGAAAATTACTTTTGCAAACATACCTGTCTTGAAGCAAAACCATGAATTTATTATTTTGGTCTTTACGTATAAAAAAGTAATGATTATTGCTAGGAAAATAAAACACAATTGCTCAAGGAATACAGATTGAGGTGCATTCTGTTTTCATGTGGAAGCGTGGAAAACAATTTCAGGGTTTCAGCAACTCTGTCTGGCAAACTGAATCGTCTTGCTTTATTCAGAAAACTTGATAGACATGGTAGCCCCGTTTGCTCATCCATAAAATAGAAATACTGAATTCAGTGATCTCTCTGCTCTCCAATACTTAGTGCCTGTGGGACCAACCGTACAATAATCTGAGCCTGGAATCACATGTATCTGCCACAGTTTGAATTTTCTCTTTAGGTCTGACTTTGGGCCCAAAATTCACATTTTGAGAAGGAATCTTTCATTCCTTCATGTAAAAAGTGAGAAGGTTTAAGTAGATTTGTATTAATGTCTGTGAAATTCTATAATCTACTTCTTGAGTTATAGTAATGTCTAAAACAATGAAAATGCATTCGTTGTACCATTTTATGATGTGACTCCGTGAAATGGTCAGGGAGTTCACCATTTCTGCAATGCGCGGGGTTCTCAGAATCATTGCCAGCGGGACCCGTACTCCAGGACACACGGCAGGTCAGTACACTTGGACATGGGGTTCTTGTGTCTTCTGTTCCTGAGGTTACCCTGGAGATTTCAATAAGAGTGCCTGTTTTAGTGTAGTTTACTGAAATTCATACTTTTTCACTTTCGGAAGTACTCAAAAATCCCACATCAAAGTCAATTTATCCCCTTTTCACCCTTTACAGTTATTGTCCTAGTCATTTCTTTTTCATTGTGTGTGTTATGAAGCCCATGAGGTATTATCATTGTGTTTTTTTTCCAGTTAATAATTATTTATATTTACTCATTTAGAAAATCTTTACTATTGCCCTTCATTCCTTGCTGTAGTTTCAAGTCCAGCTGGGATCATTTATCTTCAGTCTGAAGAACTTTAGTTTTTCTTGTAGCAGGTTGGCTAGCAACACATTAGCACAACGTCTTGTGTTTTTTTTTTATTTTTATTTTGTTTTATTGCTTAAAGTATTACAAAGAGTATTACATATGTCTCCTTTTTTCCTCCCCTTGACAGTCCCCTGGCTTCCCCTACCCCCCAGTGTCTTATGTCCATTGGTTATGCTTATGTGCATGCATACAAGTTCTTTGGTTGATCTCTTACCCCTCCCTCCCACCCCCAAACCCTCCCCGGCCTTCCCACTGTAGTTTGACAGTCTGTTTGATGCTGCTCTGCCTCTGTATCTATTTTTGTTCATCAGTTTATAATGGTCTTTATTATCCATAAATGAGTGAGATCATGTGGTATTTTTCTTTCATTGACTGGCTTATTTCACTTAGCATAATGCTCTCCATTTCCATCCATGCTGTTGCCTTCTTGTTTTTAAAAAAATTCTGTGAGTAGATGATTCAAACATAGAAGATTATCTTTTTTTTATCACTTAGAAATATTATTCCCTTGTTTCTAATTTTTTTCTGATAAAAAGTCAGTCATCAGCTTTATTGTTCCAGAGTCTATTTTCTCTGACTGCTAAGATTGTTTTTGTGTCTTTTAATCTAGAAGAGTTTCCCCACCTTTTTCCTCTCAAAACATTGATTTTCAGAGCCCAGGACATTAATCTTGCAGAATGTCTCAGAGTCTACAATTGTCTGGTTGTTTCATCATCATGTTTTTTAATGTTCCCTTACCCATAATATTTCCTTTAAATTATGAATTTTGTCTAAAGGCTTGGTTATATACATTTTTGAGCATTTTGGCAAGAACAATTAACATCTGACATTGTGTGTTTCCTATAGTTCTGCCAGAGCACGCAGCAGGAGCTCTGCACGAGCTCTGGGGCTCTGAGTTGTTCTGAGTCTGGGCAGAGCTTAGCAGAGGGCCTTGGGAGATGGAGAAGGAGATGAAGTTGTAGGTGTATATAAGGATGAATCTTTTTTGCTGAAGCCAGTGGCCATATAGCCATTAGACAGGAACAGTCTTCACCGCAAAGTCCACATCGGCAGGCAGCCGAACACCGGCTGGTGAATGCATATCTTTCCCATAAAGTAGCATTAATCTCTGTACCCACAGCTATTACCTGAGCAGCTGCACGTGGCCTCCTAGACAAGTGATGACGAACCGATGACAGGCGTGTCAGAGGTGACAAACAAACTCATTTTTTTGGTTGATTTTTCTTTGTTAAATGGCATTTAAATATATAAAATAAATATCAAAAATATAAGTCTTTGTTTTACTATGGCTGCAAATATAAAAAAATGTCTATATGTGACACAGCACCAGAGTTAAGTTAGGGTTTTTCAAAATGCTGACAAGCCGAGCTCAAAAGGTTTGCCATCACTGTCCTAGACACACCACCTCACATCATAGCGGTACCTGAGCTCTCCGTCCCAGCAACTTCTCCTGTCTCTCCTGCCCAGCTGCTCTCTCTAGCAGACTTCTCCATCCTCAGCCTACTCCAGCCTAGTCCAGCCAACTAGCTGGTCAGTAACCTACTTTTACACTATTTAGACCAATGGTTCTCAACCTGTGGGTCGCGATCCCTTTGGCGGTTGAACGACCTTTCACAGGGGTCGCCTAAGACTGTCCTGCATATCAGATATTTATATTACGACTCATAACAATAGCAACATTACAGTTATGAAGTAGCAACAAAAATAATTTTATGGTTGGGTCACAACATGAGGAACTGTATTTAAAGGTCCAGAAGGTTGAGAACCACTGATTTAGACAAAGAAGGTTTTGTGCCAACAGTGACATCAATCATATTTGCTACAAAAGGGCATAGTGTACCTTGTGTCCTTGCATCCTCTCATGGAATCTTGGCCTGATTAGGATTCCCAGGCTCAGAGTCCTTGGACATTCTGATTAGGCTCATGCCCAGAGCGGCCTTTGGTCATTCTGGGGTACTAGAGGCCCGGTGCGTGAAAATTCATGCACTGGAGGGGGGTCCCTCAGCCTGGCCTGCCTCCTCTCACAGTCCGGGAGTCCTCAGGGGCGGGAGGTGACCCGGCGATCAGGGGAAGGTGACGCCCCATCACACCTCTGCTGCTGCCACTGCCAGCAGCACAAGCCTCGGCCGGCCCTGGTTACCTGAGCCTCAGGTGGCCCTGGGTGGCTGGGGGGCTGAGGGGACTGGGGGACTCCAGAGACAGGCGCTCTGGCGGGGCCAAGGGGACTGGCCGCTGTCATCTTTGAGGGTGGGACAGTCAATTAGTGCCGGGAGCCGGTCCATCTTTGCTGTTTCAAGGGACCTGGCATATATGGCATACGGTTCTTAATATGTTTGCTCACCTTCTTGGCGCTGGGTTTTAACCAAGGTCACCTCTCCGAGAAAGGTTGAATCCCCAGGTAGGGATTTTCCCCTGAAGTTAGGGAGGGAATAAAACCCCTCAACTAAGTGCCAGGCGGGTAATTAATCCCTTTAACTACAAACAATCATGCTTAAACTACATAATCTTTTCTCCCTGGAATGGAGATAAGAAACGCCCTAACCTTTGTAATAGAGATTGATAGGATTGAATCAACTGGTATAAATACAGTTGTAACAAGACAGAAACACTCAGAACTCAGGAGACAGAATTCAGAAGACAGAACCTACACGGAGCCTAGAGACAGAAGAACTTCGCTGGCGAGAGCATGCCAGAGGATCCTGGACCGGGACTGGCCTCGGAGCCTAGAGACAGAGCCTAGCGGGAGAACATGGCAAGGGATCCTGGACTGAACCTGACTACAGAGATTGGCAGGAGAACCTGACTGGAACCTGGACACTGAACCTGACTGGAGAGCCTGGACAGAACCTGGCTGGAGTACCTAGCGAGGGAACATGGCTACAGAACCTCGCTGGAAATCTGAAGCAGAACCTCTCTGGAGATCCGGGCTAGAGATCCTGGCTAGGCTACTGATCAACTGAACACTGTCTCCGTGTCATTCCTTCTTCGCCGACTCCGTCCACACCTTTGGGGACCCCTGGACCCGCTGGGGTTGGACCCCGGCATATGGCGCCCGAACAGGGACCCCTAGGTAAGCGCCCCACACTCGGGACGGATAGGACTCCACCGTAGGAAGAGGGTGGATAGTCTTCGCCGACTCCGTCCACACCTTTGGGAACCCCTGGAACAGGATTCCCTTAGGTAAGCCCCCCCATTGAGAACCCCACACTCGGGACGGATAGGACTCCACCAGGGTGCTACAGACCCCCCTATAGAGGATAAATAGGGTAAGAAGGTGGATAGTACAGAACTTAGATTGAGAAGATGTGCCATATTGAGTCCAAAGAAAGAAGACTCTGTATTGATCTTTAGATTAAGAAGATGTGCCATACTGAGTCTAAAGAAAAAAGACTCCGTATTGATCTTTTAACATATATGCTTGTTAGCAGAGGAATTAAGGTTACTCCCAGTCAGACAGAACATTTTATACAAGAAATACGTCCATGCTTTTCTGAGGAAGGAAAGGTGCCGGAAAGGTAAATGTAGAGGCATGGGAGAAGGTAGGCCCAAGGAGCCTTATCCTTAACCCCACTGCAGCCTTTCCACCCCGGGAAAGTGCAGGATTGGCAAGCTCTCCCTGGGGTGATAGATCAGGACTCAGGTAATAGCAGAAAGCGCCAATCCTACTCTTAAAATGGATACAAGAGAGCGTTTCAGGTTTTTCTTTTTAATGCTTGCTTTTAAAAAATAAAAAAGGGGGAATTTGCCGGGAGCCGGTCCATCTTTGCTGTTTCAAGGGACCTGGCATATATGGCATACGGTTCTTAATATGTTTGCTCACCTTCTTGGCGCTGGGTTTTAACCAAGGTCACCTCTCCGAGAAAGGTTGAATCCCCAGGTAGGGATTTTCCCCTGAAGTTAGGGAGGGAATAAAACCCCTCAACTAAGTGCCAGGCGGGTAATTAATCCCTTTAACTACGAACAATCATGCTTAAACTACATAATCTTTTCTCCCTGGAATGGAGATAAGAAACGCCCTAACCTTTGTAATAGAGATTGATAGGATTGAATCAACTGGTATAAATACAGTTGTAACAAGACAGAAACACTCAGAACTCAGGAGACAGAATTCAGAAGACAGAACCTACACGGAGCCTAGAGACAGAAGAACTTCGCTGGCGAGAGCATGCCAGAGGATCCTGGACCGGGACTGGCCTCGGAGCCTAGAGACAGAGCCTAGCGGGAGAACATGGCAAGGGATCCTGGACTGAACCTGACTACAGAGATTGGCAGGAGAACCTGACTGGAACCTGGACACTGAACCTGACTGGAGAGCCTGGACAGAACCTGGCTGGAGAACCTAGCGAGGGAACATGGCTACAGAACCTTGCTGGAAATCTGAAGCAGAACCTCTCTGGAGATCCGGGCTAGAGATCCTGGCTAGGCTACTGATCAACTGAACACTGTCTCCGTGTCATTCCTTCTTCGCCGACTCCGTCCACACCTTTGGGGACCCCTGGACCCGCTGGGGTTGGACCCCGGCAAATTAGCATATTCCCTCCTTATTGGCTGTGGGTGCCGCCATCTTTGAGGGCAGGGCAGTCCGTTAGCATATTCCCTCTTTATGATTGTGGGTGCTGCCATCTTTGAGGGTGGGGCAGTCAATTAGCATATTCCCTCCTTATTGGCTGTGGGTGCTGCCATCTTTGTGACAGTGTGAGGGTCAATTAGCATATTCCCTCTTTATTAGATAGGATTGTTAACAAGACCTTTGTGCTCCCACTGGCCTTGACTATCCAGGGACCTGGCATGGTTCCCACAGTTCTATACCTAATGATGCTGTTTGAATCCTTGGTTAAGATAGTTGGTGCCTTCCAAACTCTTTAATAGAAGTACATACTTCCCTCACAATTATTAGGCTTGGTACCTCTTCTTTGTAATTTTTCTAAATTTTAAAAATCTTTAAGTTTATCACATGTACAGATAAGTGCAGAAGCTAAAATTGTACAATATAATGATTATTTACAATGTAAGCACATCCATACAATTACCATCAAAATCAAGACATAGAACATTACCAACACTCCTTCATGTCCCCCAGGTATTAATCCTAATATAATCATATTAAAATTTCTATCACTATATATTACCTGTCCCTGTTTTTGAGCCTTTTACAAATGGAATGAAACTATGTGGCTTGCTTCTTTCACTCAATGTTTTGTTTGTGAAATTTTTCATGTTGTTGCTTTGAGCAATAGTTGTTTTTTTTCATGTTCACGGAGTATTTCATAATATGAATATAATGCATTTTATTATTCATTCTATTCTTTAAGGACTTTTGGGTTCTTTCCAGTTTTTGTCAATGATAACTAGCACTGCTATAAAATTATTGTACATATCCTTTGGTGATGTATGTTTGCATTTTAGTCAGGCATATGCCTAGGAGGGAAAATGCTGATTCATTGGTTATGTATATTCAGCTTAGCAGATGTTGGAAAATATATATATGCATATACATATATACACACACACACACACACACACACATACATACAGTATATTCCCACAATAAGGATAAAACTTCAAGTTGTTCCACATATTTTTTAATTCTGCATGTTACAGTGCAGTTTTGTTCCTGGATTTTCCCACTAGATAACAAATTAGATAGATCCTAATCATAGTGACATCCAAAAGTTGTACCATACATTTCTAAACTCCCTATGGGGAAAGTAATTTTTCTGTTGATGACCAATAGACTAGGCTCAAGTTAGAGGGTCAGGTAAAGCCCAGGGATTTTTCCAAGTCATAGCGTAGGGCAGCAGTTCTCAACCTGTGGGACGCGACCCCTTTGGGGGTCGAACAACCCTTTCACAGGGGTCGCCTAAGACCATCGGAAAACACATATATAATTACATATTATTTTTGTGATTAATCACTATGCTTTAATTATGTTCAATTTGTAACAATGAAATTGGGGGTCACCACAACATGAGGAACTGTATTAAAGGGCCGCGGCATTAGGAAGGTTGAGAACCACTGGTGTAGGGGCTCCTACTGCATGGCACCCTTAGTGCAATTTGATTACACTCATCACATTAAAAAAATATTTGTTTAAATCTGTCTCTACATTTGATTGCAACCTTCACCAGTTGGCTTTGTTTGCCACTGTGGCTGATACATAGTGACAATCAATAAATGTTTGTTCATTTAAAGGATTTCTGAATGCTTAATTGATCATAATCCTGCCATGGTGGAGAAGTAGAAAGATGAACAGTGGGATCCCTGATGAGAAAATGAGGAGGTTAAAACCTTTGCTGTCAGAGAGGCATATAAAGACTTACCAGGAAACAAAAGCCTGCCTCAGAATTAGAACTTGAGTTCAAAGGCCTCAAGTAACCAAAATGTTGTGTCTTGAATAGAATGTTCTGTCCTGAATGGAAAGGTCTCTGTTTGACTGTGCTTAAAGCCAACCTTGTGACCCTGTTCCCAAGATGAATGTGTTTTCAAAGAGTTCATATTGGTTTCCACATTACCTATTTTGAACAACAACAAAAAAACCATGAAGTAATCTTATAGATTCTGATGGCTCATTATTCTTTTCAACACTGTTGGATGATAAGCTTTGTAATTCGCACTTCATAGGTGAGGAAAATCACTTCTTTAGCTAGCACTTTTTCTTGGATGTGGATGCATCTTTTGAAACTGACTTAGTGTTTTTTAAAAAGAAATGTCACCCACTTAGCTATGTGACAACTTTATTGACACTATTTCCCCACGAAATTTATGTTTCATTGTTTCCCTTTTACCTGTGAATTAACTACTCATGAGGTCACTTGACTCAGACAGAGTCCTAAATCAGTTTCACTAAATTATTTGACCTTTACTCTGGTATGCAAGTAAATAGCTGTATATTTGCCACTACTGCCAAATGAATCCTGCTACATCAGTATTTGGTGATAGCAGTTTTGGAAAAACAAAAGACCAAACCTTTTGGAGGCCAACTATATGCTAAAACACAGAAGTCTGAATTTATTACCATACAGACAGTCAGTGTTTTTTATTATGAAGTCTTTTTGATCTGCTATGGTACACTTCTTTCTTAAATAATCTATAGCATAAATTAAGATCTCTAGCTTCCACCTTTAGTTAATTTTAATATCTCTAAGTGGTGTTAATCTCATTGGTTATACCTGATGGGTCTTTGGACAATTCATATTTGGGGTATTTTAGTGTGTTTAGCACCCCCAATTTACTTTTCCTATTCTTTTCAAACATTTCTAATATTAGTAACTATTTGGTTATAGGAGATGTGTGTTTTTGAGATTTATATTTTGTTGTTATCTTGGTATACATGTTATTAAATTGGATTTAATTATTTTACTATAAGAGACCAGATTATGATTTTGAGACTATTATATTTGAAGTATAATCATGTACTAACAATATGTTCATACAAACCTTAGTCACATACCATATATTTTACATTAAAAGCAAAATAATTTGTATTTAGAATATTTACCCAAACGGGAAGAGTCAAATTTGGGATCTCATTGCTAGGGATATGGCACAATTGTTTTCTACCTGTCCTATGCTAGCTGTGTTTTACAAAGATTTGCCTACATTAGAGAAAGTTTTGAAAGCAGAAAAATGTGAGGTTCCAAAAATGCCAGGGGAAAACAATTGTCTCTATATAATTTATAAAAATGAAGCTTAGATTACCAAATTATTAAGCCCAGAAATAATGCTCTATGGATACAGTCTTCTGTGGATACTTAGACTCCTCTGGACACTTACTTAATGAACGATGTAAATATATAGCTGATATAAACATATTTGAACAGTCAAGAAAAAGTCAGTGGCTAATATAGTGACTCGTTTATTTGCAACTTTATATTAAAAACTTTTAAATATATGTAAGGATTTTATTGTTTTAATCATATCATGGATAGAGTTCAGTATGCTGGCATTTTCAAATGACATATAATTAGCATTATAATGTTTTTATTTTAAACTAGTGGACTGGTGCACAAAATTCATGCACATTAAAAGGGGATTAATTAGAGGAAATATTTTAATATTGCTATTTGCCCTTTCTCTATAATAGAAGTGTCAGCAATGAAAGAAAATTAGTAAAATGTATATGAAAATATTCCTCCTGTCAGAGTCTGGGGCACACCACGGGACCCAGAGTCAAGTCCCCACCTACCCACGTGTGCCTCAAAATTGCACGAGACCCATACCCAGCTGCACCCCCCCCCCCAATTGGGCTAGATCCAGACCTGCCTAGTCCCACCCTTGATAAGCCCCGCCAGGGCGGGGACAGCACCTTGAGGTGCCCTGTCAAGCCCTGCTGGGTGGGGGGCGTGCAGCCTCAGGTCCCCCATCAGGCCTCACTGGGAGGGGAGGCGCAGCCTCAGGTCCCCCGTCAAGCCATGCTGGCCCAGGGTGAGGGGAGCAACCTGAGGTCCCTCACCCCAGCACTGGGGTGGGGGATGCACATTGAGGTCCCCCGTCAAGCCTCACCAGGAGGGGGGCGCAGCCTGAGGCCCCTGTCAATCCCTGCCAGACGGTGGCCATGGCCTGAGGTCTGCCGGCCAGGCGCCGGGGCAGGGGGTGCGGCCTTAGGTCCTCTGGCCCAGGGCCGGGGCAGGGGAAGTGGCCTGAGGTCCCCAGTCAAGCCCTGCTGGGTGGGGATGCGGCCTGAGGCCCCCCCGTCAAGCCCTGCTGGGTGGGGGGCACAGCCTGAGATCCCCTGTCAAGCCCCATGGGGGCGGGGGAGGGACGCAGCCTCAGGTCCCTGCTTATTGCTTGTTAAGGCTCATTACGGGAACTAGGCCTTTGCTGTGGGTGCAGCCATATTGTGTTATGGAAACCCCTGCCTCCGCTGTGGGTGCTGCCATCTTTGTGGCGGAGTGATGGTCAATTTGCACATCGCCTCTTTATTATATAGGACTAGAGGCCTGGTGCACTGGTGGGGTCCCTCGGCCTGGCATGCGCCCTCTCGCAATCTGGGACCCCTCAGGGGATGTCTGACTGCCGATTTTAGCCTGATCCTCACAGGCTAGGCCAGCCGTGGGCAAACTACGGCCCGCGGGCTGGATCTGGCCCGTTTGAAATGAATAAAACTAAAAAAAAAAAAAAGACCGTACCCTTTTATGTAATGATGTTTACTTTGAATTTATATTAGTTCACACAAACACTCCATCCATGCTTTTGTTCCAGCCCTCTGGTCCAGTTTAAGAACCCATTGTGGCCCTTGAATCAAAACGTTTGCCCACCCCTGGGCTAGGCCAAGGGACCCCACCTCTGCATAAATCTGTACACCAGGCCTCTAGTATGCATATAAGATCTTTGGTTAATCTCTTCCCACCCTCCCCCCTCCCACCTTCCCTCTGAGATTCATCTGTCTGTTCCATGTTTCCATGCCTGTGCATTGAGCATCTGCCCCCTGGTGGTCAGTGCACATCATACCTACCAGTCGAATGGTCATACAGTTGAACAGTCGCTTAGGTTTTTATATGTATATATACTAGAGGTCCGGTGCACTAAATTCATGCATGGGGGGGTCCCTCAGCCCAGCCTGCATCCTCTCCAATCCGGCACCCCTCGGGGGATGTCCAACTGCCTCTCGCAATCCAGATCCACTGGCTCCTGACCGCTTGCCTGCCTGCCTGCCTGATCACCCCTAACTGCTCCCCTACTGGCCTAATTGCCCCTAACTGCCTTTGCCTTGTCCCACACCCAGGATCCAGGATTCCCTCCTCTGCCCGGTCACAGGCACCCAGGACCCAAACTTCCCTTCCTCTAGCTGGCTGCAAGCACCCAGGACCCAGGCCAGCTTCGCTTGAGCCGGCCGCAGCCACAGGGGACCGTGGGTGGGTTGCTTTGCCCAGGCCACAGCTGCAGGCACCCGGGACTGCAGGGCGGGTGGCTTGTCCCTCTCCCGGGCCACAGCCCCAGCAGTTGGTGCACGGGGCTGTGGGGCATGTGGCTTGTCCCTCTTCCAGGCCAGGCCGCAGGCGCAGGCGCAGCTGCTGGCACCCAGGACTGCTGGGCGGGTGGCTTGTCCCTCTCCCGGGCCACAGCCCCAGCAGTTGGTGCACGGGGCTGTGGGGCATGTGGCTTGTCCCTCTTCCAGGCCGGGCCGCAGGCGCAGGTGCGGCCGCTGGCACCCAGGACTGCTGGGCGTGCGGCTTGTCCCTCTCAGGGGCCGCAGCCTGGCAGGTTCCCATTCCTCTCTCAGGAGCTCATTTGTGCCTGCCTGGTCCCCATTCCTCTCTCCCCAGTGTTGAGTGTCTGAGCTGTTAGGGCGTGACGGCATGAGGGCGTGATGACCATTTGCATATTAGCTCTTTATTATATAGGATAGATGAAAGCCTTATAATGATATCAATTTTTACCCCAATCTGTCTCGCAAGAAAAATATAAACTTCTCAAGTAGGAGTTTTGTTTAAATTTTCTTTTGTATTACTCAAAGTCATGTGCATAAATTTATATTATCCTCATCATTGCAGATGGGAAAAGAAAGAAAATAATAAGAATCCAACAAATCTTTATTGCATGAACTGTGTATAACATCCTATCTAATAAAAGAGAAACATGGTAATTGGCGTACGACCACTACCCTTCCCATTGGCTAATCAGGGCGATATGCAAATTAACTGTCAGCCAAGATGGCGGCCGGCAGCCAGGCAGCTTGAAACTAACATGAGGCTTGCTTGCTTCAGTAACGGAGGAAACCAATGTTCCCCGCCTTCCTTGTAGGCCTCTAAGCCTGCAGTTTGAAACATTTGAACAAATATAGAAGCTAAAAAAAAACACCAGAAACCAGCTTTCAGTGAGCTGGGATCTCAGAGCTGGAGTCAGAGCTGGAGTTATACATTGTTTCAAACCGAAACAAACCAGATACCTACTTTCAGCAGCAGAGGCCTAAGAGCTGGAGCCTCAGAGCTAAAGCTGGCCCAGAATTAAAAAAGAAAAAAAAAAGAAAAAAAGGAGCGGTTGGGAGCTTCCATCACCTGCCAGCCTGAAAACAGCCCTCAGCCCCTCACCCAGACTGGCCAGGCACCCCAGTGAGGACCCCCACCCTGAAGGGAGTGTGACCAGCTGCAAGCAGCCCTCAGCCCCTCACCCAGGATGACCAGGCACCCCAGTGGGGACCCCCACCCTGAATGGTGTGTGACCAGCTGCAAACAGCCATCATCCCCTCACCCAGGCTGGCCAGGCACCCCAGTGGGAACCCCCACCCTGATCCAGGACACCCTTCAGGGCAAACCAGCCAGCCCCACCCATGCACCAGGCCTCTACCCTATATAGTAAAAGGGTAATATGCCTCCCAGCACCGGGATCAGCATGACAGGGGGCAGCGCCCAAAACCCCTGATCGCCCTGCAGCTTTGTGTGCGACAGGGGGCGGGGCCACAACCTCCCTATCCGCCCTGCTCTGTTCATGACAGGGGAAGGCACCCCAACCCCCTGATCGGCCCTGCTCTGTGCCTGATATGGGGGAGCTCCCCAACCTCTGATTGCCCTGCGGTCTGTGTGTGACAGGGTGCAGCGCCCCAACCCCCTGATCGGCCCTGCTCTGTGTGTGACAGGGTGCGGCGCCCCAACCCGCCCCCCCCCCCCCCCCCACGGGCCCTGCTCTGTGTGTGACAGGGTAGAGCCATAACCTCCCCATCGGCCCTGCCCTGAATGTGAGAGTGGCGGTGCCCCAACGCCCTGATCGGCCCTGCTCTGTGGGTGATAGAGGGTGGCGCCACAACCCCCCCACCCCCGGGCCCTGCTCTGTGTGTGATGGGGTATAGCCATAACCTCCCGATCCGCCCTGCTCTGTGCATGACGGGGCGGCGTCCCAACACCCCAATCAACCCTGCTCTGAGCCCGACCAGGGGCTGCACCTAGGGATTGGGCCTGCCCTTTGCCATCCGGGAGCAGGCCTAAGCCAGCAGGGCGTTATCTCCCGAGGGGTCCCAGACTGTGAGAGGGCACAGGCCAGGCTGAGGGACCCCCCCTTCCCCCCGAGTGCACAAATTTTTGTGCACCAGGCCTCTAGTCCTATATAATAAAAGGCTAATATGCAAATTGTCCCCTAGACTGGGAGTTGGACCGGTAGTTCAACTGGGAGTTTGACCAGGGGCGCGGCCAGATGGCCAATCACCTGCAGCCCCTCCCCCGGCCAACCCTGTCCCCAATCGCCCCCCATCCCGATTGGTGGGAGGACTGGCCCATCAACCACCCACAGCCTCTCCCCACAGAAGGCCTGGCCCTATTAGCCCCGATTGGGGTAGGCTGGCAGGATCCAACCTGTGTATGAATTCGTGCACTGGGCCTCTAGTGTAATAAGTGAGGAGGACACAGAGAGGAGTTGGCTCTGATGTTTTGAAATTTGTGATCTAATGGTAAAGAGATTTATAAACCGTATTTTAAAGAGGACAGAAAAATGGTAAATAAAGTCCAATTAAATTATATAAGCATGTAGAGAAAGGAACCACTAAAATGAGGGAAAATGGAGAAGCATACAGAAGGCTTCATGAAAGAGGTGGTATGTTAAACTGAATTTTGAAAAAAAATACAGACTAATAGAATTTCCAAAGGAGGCTATGAGAGGATGGGTTGATCCAGGTTTGGAGAAGAAAACATTTAGTTTCATATTTTTAGATTGCTTTTGTTATTATTTCTGAAACAAAATCAAAATTATTAAGATTCTTCAGGTTCATAGTATTATCCTAGGTAGACAATAGCTGAACACTCTAAACAAAAAAGAAATTTGGTTTTTGAAGCTTACTATGCACAAAAACATTAAAAAATACATTATTATTCTGTAATTCTATTTATTTCCAATAATTTATAATAGTATACTGAATTAGAATGCTGGGAAAGTAATTAAGTATGAAAAATTTGCTTTTTATTGACATAGTAAAAACTAAATGGGAAATTTTGTAATATACTGTCTAGCTGTAGCTTTTATTAATTTCAAAATACATTAACTATGCATTGAATCTGAAATTTACTTTTTCCCTTAAAGCATTTCATAAATTTTGTCTTCCTTTGAATATGATTTCTCCGTTTATTATTTAGAAATAATTTATACATATACTGCATAATGCATAATTCTGGTATATATATTTATAAATATGGTTAGACTCATATATGTAAAATTAAAAGTTTTATATTTGCTTTATGGCATTGTAATGAAACTCATTAATAACAACTACTCTAGGAACAAATAATTAGAATAAGGAATTATATCTTGAGCAAAAAAAATACAGTAAAAATGTGGAAAATACTATTTAGTTCTTCACACCAATAAGGAAATGCCATATTGTGAAAAATATAACAAATTATAAAAGTATATAGTTGAATAATTCATACACAATGTATCTTAAACATTGAAAAATAAAGTTGAAAATTTCTAGGTAATTTATAACAGTGTTCCTAAAACTTTAAAAATATTTACATATATCAATAAATTTGAGACTGGTGGTAAACTTCAACTTTATTTAGTTTTTGCTAACTTAATTAAGTTAAACTTTATAGAATATGCTGTCATTTGCAATAAGCAAATGTACATTAATGTATTATGACTCTTATAAAATCTCAAAATGAAAATATATGATAGTTATATGACCTTTATCCTCCAATTAAATATATTTGCATTGATTAAATCTAAACTATCAGATATTTAAAAACAACTTTTTGAAAATAAACACTACCAAATATAAGACTATTATCAATTCCAGAAACATTAAATATGTCTAAAATATATAAATAAATATTGATCTATGGAGGTACTTTTGCCTGTATTCTATAGCCATTTACTTATACATTCGCTTAATAGAAATACTGAGTCTATGTATGAAAGACACTAGGTGTCAACAATAAGTCAACAAATGAGATGTAGTTCATGCCTGAGGATTTCAATTTCTTAACTGTGATAGACATACAAAAATAATTACAGTAGAAATATAAGTACCATTATAGAAGTGTGACTAAAAACTAAACATACAAAGGAGGAACACTCAAATGTGCATTGTTAAAAAATACTATTGCAAGAGTGGTTTGTTGGGGAAACACATATTGTCTGTCTGGTGTGGCATCTGCGGTCCAAATGTTGAAGGAAATCCTAGAGTTTCTTTGAATCCAGCAAAGGGAAACAAATAGGATGTTTTCATTGTTGCATGGCCATTGCCAGATAGTTTTATGGGGTCTTACTATTGACAATGCCCAGGCCAGACTTATCTCTCATGCAGAAACTAACACATTTTATTTAAGAAGCATAAGGGACTTCAGGCTCTCCAACAAAGCCTGCATTTAACTCATCAGGATACCAGGAATTTCCTTTGGAGATTAAGATCTGAGCAGACAATGTTTGTCCTTCCTCTCACTAACTCTCTCTGTTGCTCATCCTCATGCTGTACATGTAAACTCTGACTGCTCTGGAAGGTTTAGTATGCTAGATGGAGAAGTTTCACCTGCATGAACACAGTTCAAGAGCAACTCTCAAGAGTTTATCACACACATTCCTTATTTCAGATTTATGAAATTTAATACATTCATTTTCAAACCACCTTGGAGGACAGGGACAGATACACATCTTTTCTGCTTTATTATCTATCTTTCCATTAGTGCATGTATTCATCCATCCATCCATGCATGTACTTATCATCTATCTAGACACACACACACAGGTGTGTACATGTTTGTGTGATTCCATAGTCTTTTTTCTCAACTAATTTATTCTAGAATATAAGGTCCCTTACTTCATGTCTTTGTAAATGATGTTTCAATTAACATTAGAGTGTAATGCAAGATGCTTGTTAATAAATTATTTCATTGTGCTGCCCCCATGTACTCTTTTCCCGTTTCCCTTCAATGTCAATTTCAATATTCCCTATTGAGAACGAAATTGATATAAAATATAAGATTCATGATTTAATTTTTATAACCTAATTGCTGAATTGGAAGGCACTTAGCATTAACAATGTGCTAAAATTAAAAATAACTAGAACAGGTTTTTGTGTCACATTAATTATTTGTAATAAAAATGTATATACTTACAATACTTAAACCTTCATTTGTGCAGAACATATTGCTGCTCTAAAAGATAACACAGGAAGAGTGGGAGGAGGCCCACACTGTTGTGCAAGGCAGTTTTTGAAAAATGTGGAGGTTCATTGCCTATGTGAAGCCAAGAGTCACTATCACTATACTAAAAAGAACAATTAGCTGGGGAATTGCTAAGTAGATAAAGGCAACACTTCTCAGGACACAGCCTTGGGCCAGTAATAAGAAGATTGAGCACACAACTGTCATTAGGTAATTTGTGCAGCAGATAGGAAAAGATAGAATTATCTGTGGTTAGTGTATAGTCCAGGGCGATTAGGACAGTAAAGGATTATGGATGGCACAGAATATGTATATAAAATTGCTCCCAATTAAGTAACCCTGAAAATTCAAGTATCTTGCTCAAAGAAGGCTCATTGAAAGGGTAAGTGTTCTTACAGAGAATCACAAGTGGTTTATAAAAACCAAACAGAAATAGTAAGAAACAAAACAAAAAAGATAGAAGAAAATGTAGTGTCACAGTAAAAGGAGAAATATAATTGAAAAGAATAAGCAGAAGGAGCTCTCCATAACCAACCTATACACATGAAAATGGTTCAGATATTGTTCCTGTCCACAAGAGTTTATAAGTTAATGAATAATACATACACACACACGTGGATATAGAATTGTCTTATTTATTCGGGACTGCTATAAAAAAATACCATAGACTGGGTAGTTTAAACAACAGAAATTTATTTCTCACAGTTGTGGAGGCTGGGAAATCCAAGATCAGGGTGCTTGCAGGTTTGGTGTCTAGGGTGGGTCAGGGTGGGGGAGATAGGAGGAAGCTTTGGGTGTGAAAAAAGAAAAAGGCTGTCACTTTGAAGCGTTGGTTCCATTGGTAGATCTTTTGTTAAAAGTCATTGATTTGTCATAAGAGTTTACTGTATTTTATAGAAATTAAACCTAAATAAAATTGATAAGTTTATTTAAAATATAGTGCAGCACAAGTGAATTTATTAAATGCACTTAAAATAAACTAAATATTCCAATTTGATGGCAAGAAACCTCTCCATCCATGGTTTTAATGTTGTATGTTCGCAAGGTAAGTAACCTCAGAGGAAATTTTAAGTATCATAACATTCAATACAGGAAAAAAATTCCTAATATGCCTCGTTTTCCCCCCATACCATAGACTGTAGTCTGTGCTTTTAAATTACAGAAGTTTTGTGATGTATTGTGTTAGTTTAGAATTGTGGTTTCAAGCATTTGTCATAGTCCTAATCTTCTATTATGTCATTTTATATAAATGCATTTTTTGCATATGTACTTGAATTTACTATGAGTAAACAAACTTGAAAAATTATATCATTAGTAAATTATTGAAAGTGCCGAGAACAGAGTTATTGTGTATCCAGTAAAAATTTTAAGCATCATTACAACTTATCTAAAAAATATTCCTACAGATAGTTCTAATCATTATGCTCATAACTAATGATACCATCATTTAAAATAAAATGTTATTAAAATTTTAAATGGTATATTAAAGCAGTATGTCATCTACTACATTTCTATAATCCTAATAAAATGCTATAGGAAAAAAGCTTTCCAGACAAAAACAGGGCTCAGTGCTTGAATATGGAAAATTGGTCCTGATGTTATAGGTATAGATAGTCAGATTCTGTAGAGGAAAGTTATTTTCAAGTGTGGGGTTTCTAGTTGCATCTTTACTGCAATTACTCAGATTGCTTCCATATATAAAGCAGTGTATGAATCCATAAAACTTAACTTCCTTTGCTCTTGAAAGTGAACTATAGCAAAAGCAAATTGGTTTTGAGAGCAAACCAAAGAAAGAAATCTCTCTGGGCCCCCGTTTCATCACTTACAAATGGAATTCATTTGATTTTAGTGATGATAAACAACAGACATAATTTAAAGAGCAGTTCAATTCTGACTTGGAAGAAAGCAACTTCAAAGAAATATTACTAATTTTTAAACACTATTCTTTAAAAAAAAAGACCATGGAGACTCAATAATTTATTATTACTTTCCTGTTTGTTTTAGAAGATGATCACATATTGTGGAACTACTGGCAAGGGAATGGAAATGTGCTTTAGGTTTTCTATGTGACCTAATACAAAATAGGGTGACTAGCTTAGCATCCACAAACCCAAGTTGCTGCAAAATTCTAAATAGGGCATATGTTTAAACAATCTATCCCAAAGAATATCATCTTTACTCAAAAACCTATCACTCCTTGAAAAGCCCTTTCCATATACCCTATGTATGTTATGAGCCAGTGAGCATGCAGTAGGTAGGAAAGCTCATATATTAAGCACTGCTTGTCAGGTTTCCTTGCTTAGAATACAAATACTTTTTGGAATTCATAACCACGAATTTGCTACATGATTTCTCAGGGTATTTATTTCTTCATTAGTTGCATTTAACAAAAGTACAAACAGCTTCAGAATGACCAAAGAATGAATGCAGATGGCTTCTTTAGATCCTGATATCACCTCTGGTGTTTTGAAATGTATGGAAAGGAACACTGTGTGAGTCGTATTCCTTTTCTAAACATGAAGGATATTTTCCCCAGCTATTAATTGACAGGTTATTGCTTTTAATGTATATCTCTACATCCCTTTTCCTAATAATATTTGTTTTTTAGTCTAGGTTTGACTAGTTATTTATATTACTCAACAATTGGATATCATTGAAAGTCAGTAGTCTTTAGGACATTTTATCAATAGCAATTTATTAACACTTTATTTAATTGAAATCGAATGATGTTATTTACCTTTTAGCGATGCAGTAAAAAAATTGCATTTGTAAGCTGATATTATTCAAATGGAATTTTCTTATAGAACACTAGAAGTCTTTAGTGCAGAACATTTTACATATAAATGTAAAACAAATGCAAAATACTGTGACATCTACTCCACCAGACTAATAATTGAGATGATATGGTAGCTGAGATTGTAATTGGTTATGTGCAAGGCACTGTTGAGTCATCAAATGACACAAGATGTCAACAAAGTATCCTGAGAGTGAAGAGTAATACTTGATATCTGTACACATTACCATCACTGAGAGAATACTAATATAATATGCCATAATAGTCTGCATCCTTAGCAACATTATATAATTACTATTGGATTTTTAAAAATATTAGCATGTATACCCTGACCGGTGGCTTGGTTGGTTTGAGCACTGTCCCATACCCCAAAAGGTTGCAGGTTCGATGCCTGGTCAGGGCAATCGGTGTGGATGGGAGGCAACTGATCAATGTTTCTCTCCCATCCTTTTTCTCTAAAATGCAGTAGAAACTTATCCTTTGGTGAGGATTAAAATATAATATTAGAATGTATGTTTTAAAAAATAATTTAAGAAAGTGCCTATAATTGATCCCAATCCTAGAGGAGGATCTTGTTCATGACTGTCCTATGACATGTTACTAATATTTGAACAGATTTAGAATTATTTCTAATCTAATACTAATGGTTGATGTCATTCTGAGATTGTGGAGTATCTGCGGGTTTTGGTGAGCATATGTACTATTAAACTCCCAGCTGGATAATTATGGTTTCCTTGTGTTTTTATGTTCAAGTGGTGACCGTGTTCTGAGATAGAAGGTCAACAAAACCCAACAAAACTGAGGAAATATATGGAATATATGTTCTTTATGTAAAATTTCTTATTTTTAGCCCTTTATTGGAGAAATATTGTAAGTCTAAGTGAATGCTGTCTTTGTTCCAGATTCTAAAATGACCACAAATGGTTCTCATCCCTACATGTACACCCTTTTGCACTGTGATTTTGCTGTTTTCCCTTTTGAATCTGAGTCTGGCCAACTGACTTGCTTTGGCCAATGGAGCATTAGCAAATGTAACGCAAACAGAGACCTTTGTCACTAACCCTCTCTTGATTCTGAAAACCGGATGAGAGACAACGTGGAGAGAAGTCCTTGCTGTCCCAGCAAATGAGTGAAGCCATCTTAGTCTATTTAACTCAGTCAGCCAGCTAAGATAAAAATAAACTCTAGATCAGCGGTTCTCAACCTGTGGGTCGTGACCCCTTTGGGGGTCAAACGACCCTTTCACAGGGGTCGCCTAAGACCATTGGAAAACACATATATAATTACATATTGTTTTGTGATTAATCACTATGCTTTAATTCTGTTCAATTTGTAACAATGAAAATACATCCTGCATATCAGATATTTACATTATGATTCATAACAGTAGCAAAATTACAGTTATGAGGTAGCAATGAAAATAATTTTATGGTTGGGGGTCACCACAACATGAGGAACTGTATTAAAGGGTTGCGGCATTAGGAATGTTGAGAACCACTGCTCTAGATGAATCCACAGACTGTGAGAAATGATACATGTGTGTTTCCTTCATCCACCGTATTTTGATATGGTCTGTTGTGCATCAAAAGCTGATAGGATATTTCAATAGGAAGTGGAGTCCTGTAATAATGCAGTATAAATACGTTACATCCTGTTTGCAAGTCTGTTTGACCTTGTGATTGCATTCCCAGTTATTTTAGATTTAAGACTTAAACTCAGATAAAAGTTCAGAACTCGTAATTCCTTTGCTCTCATCATTATGATTGCAGTCCCCAATCCTGATTTGTTAGCTCACATTAACACTTCATTTGCTTTAGTTAATTACTTTTTGATACTCATTTTTTTAGTGAGAATGCTTTCTGTATCTGTGGGTGTATTAGTTAAAGCCTTTCTCCCTGACTACAATGCCATGTCCCTCCATGCAGTAAGTCCTTTTTAGGTCTACTGAGCTCCACAACTTGAGCCCACTTATGTGCCTCAGGCTCTTTCCGGTCTGCTATAATTTGGCCCTCTGCCCTTCTCTCCTGGTGCTGTGGATACTATCTTGAATTCTTTGGCTCAGGAATCTGGCTTACAATGTGATTTGAAGAAATACATCTTTGAGGTAAGCATTATTGTTCAACCTACATGAAACCAGGCTAAGCAATGAACTTTGTGTTACAATTTCTAAATAGATTGTCACTGTGCCCAAATTTTATCATTAAATTGATTTATTGGAACAAAATTTCTTTGGTTTTCAGCATTTGCTAATTCTGTATTAGAAAGAGCCACTCAATTTCCTAGCACAGTGGAAGTATAAGAAAATGTGATTCAGAAAGAAATATTTTGAAAAGGAGAGGGACAGGACTGGAGTTATGAAAAGCATGGAGATATGCAGAACATGGTAGAGAGGTTCTAAACATAGATTTGGAATAACAGAGACCAGGGTTCAAATATTAGCTTTACTATATACTAACTATCTATATGACCTTGGACACAAAGTGTTTGAGTTTCAGTTAAATTTGGAAGCTAATACATAGTTTACAAAGTGTTGAGGCTCACATAAGATGCTTGTATCTTCTTGGAGCTAGAAGGGTCTCAAAATATGGATGTTGGTGTCTGTACTTCATGTCAGTGGTGAGGCTCTGAACAAAAAGCTTTGGAGAATTCTTAGATAGGAAAAAAAGGAAAGTGAAGCAAAGATGAGATGGACAAATTTCAAAACAAAATTTGCTTTCTTTGCAGTTTTATCTATATCTAACCTATGTCTTAATATATAAAATACCTATATTCTTGGGAAATAAATAAGAGGAAAATACAAGAATTGAACTATATAATTTTTACCTTGTCCTAAGAAAAAATAAAAAATTTAACAAAAAAAATTAAGTCTCAGAATGAATTACCTTTGCTTAATGTCACTAATCATCTTTGAAATGCAAATTAAAACTACAATGAGCTATCACCTCACACCTGTTGGAATGGCTATCATCAATAAATCAACAAACAAGTGTTGGTGAGAATGTGGGGAAAAAGGAACCATTGTATACAGCTGACGGAATGCAGATTGGTATAGCCTCTGTGGAAAACAGTATGGATATAACTCAAAAATTAAAAAATGGAACTGCCTTCTGACCCAGCAATTCCACTTCTTGGAATTTATCTGAAGAATCCCAAAACACTTAATTCAAAAGAATATATGCATCTCTATATTCGTTGCATGGTTATTTGCAATAGCCAAGATTTGGAAGCAGCCCAATTGTCCATCAGTCGATGGAATAAAACAGCTATGGTACATGTACACAGTAGAATAGTACTCGGCCATGAAAAGGAAGAACATTTTTCCCTTTGCGACAGCATGGATGGACTGGAGAACATTATGGTAAGTGAAATAAGCCAGTCATAGAAAGACATCTACCATATGATTTCACTCGTATGTGGAATTTAATGAACAAACTGAACTAATAAGCAAAGTAGAGACATATTCATAGAGAGCAGGCTGACAGCTCTGGTGGGAAGGATGTTGGGGGTGGGGGCGGGGGAAGAGATAGAGGGATTGAGCAAAAAAGAAAGAAAAAACTGCTCATAGTGACAGCAGTGTGGTGATTGTGGGGGGCAGGGAGTTAGGGGGAGGTTGACGAGGGTATGGGGGGATAAATAGTGATGGGACAAATAAAAGAAAAAAAGAGAAATAAACCAATCGAATCCATTCAGATACTATTTGAAACAATCTGAAAGAACAGTAAGATCAGCAAGTTAAAATATGCAAAAATCAATAACTGTCTTTAATAAGCAATTGCAGGTTTGAAATGAAAATGAACAAAATTTCTTTATAATGGCATATAAAAGCAGTGTTAAAGATATGTTAGTATTCCCTAAAAATGGATTGTATTGTTCACAGTATTAATGGGCCCTAGGTACTTATTTGCAAAATACAGTAAGAGAGAAAATTTTAGTAGTATCTCTAATACATGGTAAGTTCTTAAAAAGAAATAAGATGAACACATCAAAAGGGCAAAGAGCAAAGGACATGAATAGGCACTAAGGAAAGAAGAGAAATGGCCGTGGCTGGGTGGCTTAGTAGGTTGAAGCATTGTCCTGTACTCCAAAAGGTCGTGGGTTTAATTCTGGGTCACGGCACACACCTAGGTTGTGGGTTCCATCTGTGTCGGGTGCCTCCAGGAGGCAAGTGATAAATGTTTCTCTCTAATATTGGTATCTCTCTCTCTCTCTCTCTCTCTCTCTCTCTCTCTCTCTCTCTCTCCCTCCCTCCCTCCCTCCCTCCCTCCCTCCTCTCTCTTTCTCCCTCCCTCCCTCCCTCCCTCCCTGTTTCTCTAAAATCAAAGAAAACATATCCTTGGGTGAGGATTTAAAAAGGAGAAAGAGAAATAAATATTGGTTCTATACTGCCAATCAGCTGCCTCTCTTACTTTCATAGGTATTGATTCCTAATAAATATCTTGCACCCTAAAATCAAATTTAGCATTAGCTTCCAGAGAACCCAAACTGTGACAATGATGCAGATGTATATATGAGTATCTGGAAAGAGTTTTACATTCTTAGCATTCTCTTTATCCAAACAGTTTTACAACTGGTAATTTGTCCCAAGGAAATAATATAAAATTTCTTAGGAATTTAAGTTGTATGTGCAGGATTTTCTTGGTTTGTATTAAAAGTGGAATAGAATAATTCTTTAAGTGACTCAAACTGTATCATCAAAACCCCTTCACTTTGATATAGTATAGTAACTATGTTTTTGAACAAAAGAAGTTTGAACATTCATTAAAGTAATGAATGCGTAAGAACCATTCCAAAAGTTAAACAGAAAACTGGTGAAGACTAATTTTTACTTGGAAAGCTCATTAAACTATATGTAAAAAAGATAATTTGTTTTTATTGTCAAGTATTGCTAAAGTCAAGTTTCTAAAATCATCAGGGAATCAGAATACCTACTTATCTTCTTATAAGATTTTCTTTCATTCTGGCTTTTTTAATTTAACAGAAAAAAGCATATTGAAAGAATATATTTGTCAGTTTTTAAAATATGTATTCTGTTTTTGCCTTCATTCAGAAATTTAGACTTTTCTCCTAAAAACATAGGAATTTTACATAGTAATCTCTGTTGTCAGGTAAGTATGGAAATAAATGTTATTATGTCTTATTCAATGAATGATTTTGTGCCTGTGTTTCATTTATCATCTTCACTGAAGCATTATGTGAATATGCATAATCTTGCTTTCTTTACTGAGCTTTTACAATGGAATTTCACCAGCAGATGAAAAATGCTGTATTTAGATGGTTGGCTGAATTCCCAGTTGTGTGATTTTTTTTCTTCTTTTGTTTTGAAATTCAAGGGCATCATAGATTGATTTATTTTTTCTACATATGCTCTGCCTTTTATAATTAATTTAGAATGTATCATTTCTAATGTCTTTAGTGAATAATAGAATCATGGACTCATCTTATTTCCTTTGCTTTTGATTTTTCTGATAATGTGGAAAATACTTCATATATTAACAATATCATTTGATATTTTGTTATTAATAGTAAAGATTAATAAGATATATTGATATCATTTGCCACTCATAATGACTAGTTTACTATAATTCTATACAGCAATGCTTTTGTTTTTTTATTTGGGTATTAGCAAACTGAGGGCCACAGAGATGGAAGATAGTGTGACTTTAGAGCCCTCAAGATCTTAATCTCTAACTTCTACCAAAACATGAAATGATAATAAACATAGATTGAATTTATCTCTAAATGCCTCTATTCATTTGATGACATTTGAAAATATTGATTGAGTACATACTATTTTTCAAGCATTACTCCTAGGAATTCCAGGTGCAACGTAAACGTTGCAGACAAGATTCCTGCTCCTTATTCATTGTTTTACTAGGAAAAGACGAATAATCAACAGCTGGCCAAATAAATAAATAACATGATTTGAGGAAGTGCTAAGTGCATCAAAGAACATAAAGCAGTGTCTTGGAATAGAGCCTAACTGGAGGGCAGGCAGGTGTTATGAATGATAGGATAATTGAGGAATTCTTCTCAGGAAACGACACATTTATTTATAGATCTGAAGGTTTTGAAGGAGCCAGCTATATAAAGATCCGGAGAGTTAGCATTCCAGATAGGCTAGACAATTAAGTTTAATGGCCTTCATGTGGAAACAAGATTGCTATTTCAGAAAAATACTAAGTATTTTATTATTAGTTGTAGTATTACTATTATTATTATTATTAATTTTGGTCATCTGGCTATTATTTCAGCTAGAAGAGTTTAAAGAGTAATCTGTTCCTTCTGAAACAAACAGTCTTTTATGTGCCCAGAAAAACTATGTTGAGCACCAGCCTACCACTTTTGGTTTAAAAAAATACAGTAATACCTGGGATATATTGCGTATTTGGTTCTAGACCACCAAAATAAAGTGAATATAAATGTACACATACACCTCTGTGTGTGTGTGTGTGTGTGTGTGTATACATATATATGTGTGTGTGTGTATATATATATATATATAGTATATATATATATATACACACACACTTTTATGGCATTTATATTATCTATTATATTTTAAGGGGGAGAAAACAAATAAACAAATAATTGTGTAATAACATTTCATGTAGTGATTATTTTTATGAAAAAATCTGTCTTTGTTCTGGCTTGGTCTACATTTATCTTTTCAAGTTTGTCAGATTTTCCTGATTACTGATTGCACTTGCTATTCTTGGCTTTCATTTTATACACCACATTTTTTTTTGTATTACTATTTACTGAGTTTTAATATTTGTCCACAGTTCCACTTGTGGTATTAACTCTTGGTCATGTTAAGGATGCCTCATAGTCCCAATATGGTCAGTAAAATAATAAATGGTTCTTTGTTTAATACTTATAGAGTTTCTTCTTGATGCATCTTCTCTATAATTTTTGTTTAATATTAAAATCTATGTCTACTTTTTTCATATTGTTTCTAAGAATCAAGGCTTTCCATTCTTTGGACATGGAGAACATTAAAAGCTATTTTTGATTTAAAAAAATGTTGCTTTTGCCAACAGTATGAGTATTTTTTCTCATTGGGTATAAATCTGAAGACTGACTCTTCCTGTGTAATATCAGACTCCTCCCAGTTTGCCTACAACAGTGTAGTGCATTTTAGTAATTTCACAATTAGCATTTCTGTAAACCACATTCAAGTCAAGATACAAATATACTAATAATTTTTTAAATTAAATTTTTTTAATTTAATATATTGGGGTGACATTGGTTAATAAAATTACATAGGTTTCAAGTGTACAATCCAAAGATACATGATTTGTATATTGCATTGTGTGCCCCCCATCCAAAGTGAAATCATCTTCTGTCACCAGATATTTTATTCCCCTCTATCTATTACTACAACCTCCCCTTCCCTCTAGTAGCCACCATACCGTTGTTGGTGTCTATGAGTTTTGGTTTGTTTTTCTTGTCTATTTAGTTGTAGCTTTCAGTTTTATAGCCCACATATGAGTGAAATTATATGGTTCTTAACGTTTTCTGGCTGACTTATTTCACTTAGCATGATATTCTCAAGGCCTATTCATATTGTTACAAATGATAGTATTGCATCTTTTGTTATGTCTGAGTAGCATTCCATGTATATATGCACTACATCATCTTTATCTAGTCACCTGTCAAAAGACACTGGTTGTTTCCATGTCTTGGCAAACATGCATAATGCTGTAATTAACAT
Source organism: Myotis daubentonii (assembly GCF_963259705.1). Lineage (NCBI taxonomy): Eukaryota > Metazoa > Chordata > Mammalia > Chiroptera > Vespertilionidae > Myotis > Myotis daubentonii. The sequence continues at coordinate 209,391,086 of NC_081841.1, read as the reverse complement.
AAGGCTGCATATATCTTTGCCAATAAATGTTTTCAGAGTTTTTGGTGAATACTGAGAAGAGGGGTTGCTGGGTCATATGATAGCTCTATTCTTAATATTTTGAGGAACTACCATACTGTTTTCCACAGTGGAGGTGCCAGTCTACATTCCCACCAGCAGTGAACCTCTCCAACATTTGCTATGACTTGTCTTGTTGATAATAGCCATTTTAGCAGGTGTGAGGTGCTGTCGAATAAACTTAACCAAGAAGGTAAAGGACCTGTACTCAGAAAATTACAGGATGCTGAAAAAAGAGACAGAGGAAGACATAACAAATGGAATAGTATACCGTGTTCATGGATTGGTAGAATCTACATCATTAAAATGTCCATACTACCCAAAACAATCTATATATTCAATGCAATCACCATTAAAATATCGTTGGCGTATTTCAAAGACCTAGAACAAACTCTCCAAAAATTCATCTGGAATAAAAAAAATACCCTGAGTAGCTGCAGCAATCTTGAGAAAGAAGAACAAAGTTGGTGGGATCACAATACCAGATATCAAACTATAGTACAAAGTCATTTTAGTTTTGATTTGCATTCCCTAATAGCTAGCGAAGTTGAGAATATTTTCATATATCTGTTAGCCATTTGTGTGTCTTCTTGAGAGAAGTTTTTTTCAGATTCTTTGTCCATTTTTTAATTGGATTGCTTTTATTGTTGAGCTGTATGAATCCTTTATATTTTTTGGATATTAATCCCTTGTTGGAACTATTTGCTAATATCATCTTCCATTTGGTTGATTGCCATTTTTTGTTTTGCTGGCAGTTTCTTTTGCTGTGCAAAAGCTTTTTAGTTTGACATAGTCCCATTAATTTATTTTTACCCTTCCCTTGCTTTGGGGTCAAATTCATGAAATCTTCTCTAAGTCCAAGATTCCTAAATTTAATAACTATGTTTTCTTTTATGTAATTTGTTGTTTCAGTTCTTACATCTAGTCTTTGATCCATTTTGAGTTAATTTTTTATATTGGACAAAGTGTAGTCTAGTTTTAATTTTTTACATGTGGCTTTCCAATTTTTCCAGCACTTCATTGAAGAGGCTTCCTTTTTCTTCATTGTGTGTTTTTGGCTCCTTTGTTGAAAATTATTTACTTATATACATGTGGGCTCTCAATTCTGTTCCTGGTCTATGGATCTATTTTTCCGTCAATACCATGCTATCTGGATAATTGCATTGTGCTATAATTTGAAATAGGTGAATGTGATACCTTCATCTTTGTTCTTTTTTTCAGATTTTTCTGTTTTTATCTCATTTGAGAATAAATACATAACTTATCAATACTTATATAGCATACACATATATTTGACATGGTTAAAATAGTTCAGATAGTACACATTCATATTTTGATTCTCCTGTTCCCTGATCTCCAGTTATCTATTTTACCTTTTTATTAGCACTATCACTTCATACATCTGTGTTTAAAAATAGACTTACTCTCTTATACAAATGATTTGCATTACCTATAATAAAATGTGCCATACTTAGATACTATAGAAAAAGCTGCATTAAGAACGTAATCCTGGAATGTCAGTGATTTAACTACACATTTATTTCTTGATTGCATTTTATATCCAACCCTTTGTTAACAGCCAGGTTGTGTGAGAGCTCATGTTCTGCTCTATTTAATCACTCAGGGACTTGGGCTGAAGGTCTCCATCTTCCTTTTGATACCAACTGTAACACAGGGCTCTGTCCTCCACTGCAGAACAGAGGAGTCTGAGAGGGAGTCATTCAGGAGCAGTTAAGTTGATGTATGGTTTCTTATGCTTACAGGCCTTTGGCCGTAACTAATCACATGGTTCTGAAACAGCAAAAGGATTGGGCAATATGTTTCTAATATATATATATGTATATATATATACACTAGAGGCCCGGTGCACAAAAATTTGTGCACTCGGGGAGGGAGGGGGGGGTCCCTCAGCCTGGCCTGTGCCCTCTCTCCCAGTCTGGGACCCCTCGGGAGATAACGACCTGCTGGCTTAGACCTGCTGCCGGGTGGCAGAGGGCAGGCCCAATCCCTAGGTGCAGCCCCTGGTCAGGCTCAGAGCAGGGCCATTTGGGGAGTTGGGGCACTGCCCCATGTCATGCACAGAGCAGGGAGGATCAGGAGGTTGCGATGCCACCCTCAGTCACGCTCAGGGTAGGGCCGATTGGGGGGTTGGGGCACCGCCCCCTGTCACACTCAAGGCAGGGTCGATGGGGAGGTTGCGGCGCAACCCCCTGTCACGCACAGAGCAGGGCCAATCAGGGGGTTGGGGCGCTGGCCCCTGTCACTCACAGAGCAGAGCCCATCAGAGGGGTTGGGGCGCCGCCACTCTCACACTCAGGGCAGGGCCGAAGGGGAGGTTATGGCTCTACTGCCGGGGTCCGACCCCAGCTGGTCCAGGGGTCCCCAAAGGTGTGGACGGAGTTGGCGAAGAAGGAAGGACAGGGAAACAGTGTTCAGTTGATCAGCAACCTAGCCAGGATCTCTAGCCCGGATCTCCAGAGAGGTTCTGCTTCGGATTTCCAGCGAGGTTCTGTAGCCATGTTCCCTCGCTAGGTTCTCCAACCAGGTTCTGTCCAGGCTCTCCAGTCAGGTTCAGTGTCCAGGTTCCAGTCAGGTTCTCCTGCCAATCTCTGTAGTCAGGTTCAGTCCAGGATCCCTTGCCATGTTCTCCCGCTAGGCTCTGTCTCTAGGCTCCGAGGCCAGTCCCTCTCCAGGATCCTCCGTCATGCTCTCTCCAGCGAAGTTCTTCTGTCTCTAGGCTCCGTGTAGGTTCTGTCTTCTTGATTCTGTTCTAAGTTCTGAGTGTTTCTGTCTTGTTACAACTGTATTTATACCAGTTGATTCAATCCTATCAATCTCTATTACAAAGGTTAGGGCGTTTCTTATCTCCATTCCAGGGAGAAAAGATTATGTAGTTTAAGCATGATTGTTCGTAGTTAAAGGGAGTAATTACCCGCCTGGCACTTAGTTGAGGGGTTTTATTCCCTCCCTAACTTCAGGGGAAAATCCCTACCTGGGGAAAACAACCTTTCTCAGAGACCTTGGTTAAAACACATAGTGCCAAGAAGGTGAGCAAACATATTAGGAACAGTATGCCATATATGCCAGGTCCCTTGAAACAGCAAGCATGGACCGGCTCCCGGCACTCTACCCCGTCACACACAGAGCAGGACCCGTTGCGGGGGCGGAGGGGGGGGGGGTTGGGGCACCACACCCTGTCACACACAGAGCCGCAGAGCGATCAGGGGGTTGGGGAGCTCCCCCCTATCAGGCACAGAGCAGGGCTGATCAGGGGGTCGGGGCGCCTTCCCCTGTCCTGAACAGAGCAGGGCGGATAGGGAGGTTGTGGCCCCGCCCCCTGTCGCACACAGAGCCGCAGGGCGATCAGGGGGTTCAGGGGGTTTGGGCACTGCCCCCTGTCACACTGATGCCGGTGCCGGGAGGCCTCGAGGCTCCGCTGATCCCCGTGCACTGGGTGTGTGTGGGGGGGGGAGTGTCCCTCAGCCCAGCCTGCCCCCTCTCACATACTGGGAGCCCTCAGGCGTTGACCCCCATCACCCTCCAATCGCAGGATCGGCCCCTTGCCCAGGCCTGATGCCTCTGGCCTAGGCGTTTGGCCCGGGCAGCGGGGACCCGCAGCTGCAGCGGCCCCACGATCATGGGCTTCGCTTTAGGCCCAGGCAAGGGACCCCTAGCTCCTGGGACTGCCAGCTTCGACCTTGCCCAGCTCCCATCGCTGGCTCCACCCCTACTTCCTGCTATCACTGGCCAGGGCGGAAAAGGCACCTGATTCTCCGATCATGGCTGGGGGGCAGGGCAAAGGCAGCCCCAGGGCCGCCTTTGCCCTGCCCCCCAGCTCTTAGCTCCCCACTGGGTTTCTGATCACTGTCAGTGGCAGGGGGCTTCTTCCTGCTTTCCCTTTCACCTCCCTGCATTGTGCCTACATATGCAAATTAACCACCATCTTGTTGGCAGTTAACTGCCATCTCAGTTGGCAGTTAATTTGCATATAGCCCCGATTAGCCAATGAAAAGGGTAGCTCGTACGCCAATTACCATTTTTCTCTTTTATTAGTGTTGATATATATATATATATATATATATATATATATATATATCCATATCCTATATAGTAAAGAGCTAATATGCAAATTAGACCCAACAGCAGAATGACCATCCAGACAACCTTCTAGACGAAGCGGGGCTGTGAGGGCCAGCAGAGGCAGCTGGGGCTGCGAGGGCTGGCCGAGGCTGTGAGGGGTTGTGAGGGCCAGCTGAGGCTGCAAGAGCCGGCTGAGGCAGCCAGGGCCAGCTGAGGCAGCCAGGGCTGTGAGGCCTGAGCCCCTTGCATGAATTTTGTGCATCAGGCCTCTAGTGTGTGTGTGTGTGTGTGTGTGTGTGTGTGTGTGTGTGTGTGTGTATACTGAGCGGCCAGATTATTATGACCACCCCATAAGTACTTCATTGGGCCACCTTTTGCCTTCAGTACTGTGGTGATTCTTCTTGGCATTGACTCCACGAGATGTTGAAAGGTGATGCGAGGAATCTGACACCATGCCTGATGAATAGCATTGTCCAGTTCTGTGAGATTTGATGGTTGTGGAACCAGCTGCCTGATGGCTCTTTTAACTTCGTCCCACAAATGCTCAATTGGATTGAGTTCTGGTGATTGTGGGGGCCACCTAAGCAAGGTAAAGTCTCCCTCATGTTCTTGAAACCACTCCTGCACAATACGAGCACCGTGGCATGGCGCATTGTCTTGTTGGAAGAAGCCATCTCCATTGGGATATGCCATCAACATGATAGGATGAACTTGATCACCAATGATACTTAGGTATGTTGTATTATTCAGACGTTGTTCCACATGAATTAAAGGGCCCAAATCATGCCAGGAAAACATGCCCCAAACCATAACACTCACCCAGGCTGGCCAGGCACCCCAGCAGGGCCCCCCTCCCTGAAGAAGGTGTGGCCAACCTGAAAACGGCCCTCAGCCTCTCACTCAGGCGGGCCAGGCACTCCAGCAGGGACCCCCACCCTGAAGGGGGTATGGCCAGCTGAAAACTGCCATCAGCCTCTCACCCAGGCTGGCCAGGCACCCCAGTGGGACCCCAACCCTGATCCGGGACACACTTCAGGGCAAACCAGGCAGCCCCCACCCATGCACCAGGCATATAATAAAAGGGTAATATACAAATAGACCCTAACAGCAGAACGATTGGGAATGACTGGTTACTATGACACACACTGACCACCAGGGGGCAGACACTCAATGCAGGAGCTGCCCCCTGGTGGTCAGTGCGCTCCCACAGGGGGAGTTGTGCTCAGCCACAAGCCAGGCAGAAGGCTGCCAGCACAGCAGTGATGGCGGGAGCCTCTCCCGCCTCCTCAGCAGCACTAAGGATGTCCAACTGCAGCTTAGGCCTGGTCCCTGCTGGCAAGTGGACATCCCCCGAGCGCCGCCGGGCTGCCAGAGGGATGTCTGACTTCCATCTTAGACCCGGGGAACAGGCCTAAGCCAGCAGGTGGTCATACCCCAAGGGGTCTTAGACTGCGAGAGGGCACAGGCCTGGCTGAGTAACCCCCCCGAGTGCACAAATTTTTGTGCACCGAGCCTCTAGTGTATATGTGTGTGTGTGTGTGTGTGTGTGTGTGTGTGTGTGTGTGTATGAAGCCTTTTATGTGTCTCAGTGGTATGCAGGTTATTTTGAGCTATAGGCAACCAAGACGACCGTGTTGTCTCAAGAGAAACATCTGCTGCCCCCTTAATGATGTAGAAAAATGTAAATTAGAAGCCTAGCCGAAGATAAGAGTTATCATCAGAAATGGTAGGACAAACTAATAATTCCTGAGCATGTGCTCTTCCTTCAATGACCGTCTGAAGCCCCAAAAGTGCTTTACCTCATCCCTAGCTCAGAATAGGTGCCTCAGTTTTCCGTTTTGTTTCTGTACTCATCTATATAGGGTTCCCATACATATATCCTATCTAATAAAGAGGTAATATGCAAATTTTTTTTTTTCTGTTCATCAGATTATTTATTCACTTGATTCTTAGATTCACTTGTTGATAGATGCATATTTGTTGTTCATAATTTGTATCTTTACCTTTTTCTTCCTCTTCCTCTTCTTAAAGGATACCTTTCAGCATTTCATATAATCCTGGTTTGGTGGTGATGAACTCCTTTAGCTTTTCCTTATCTGTGAAGCTCTTTATCTGACCTTCAATTCTGAATGATAGCTTTGCTGGATAAAGTAATCTTGGTTGTAGGTTCTTGGTATTCATCACTTTGAATATTTCTTGCCACTCCCTTCTGGCCTGCAAAGTTTCTGTTGAGAAATCAGCTGACAGTCGTATGGGTATTCCCTTGTAGGTAACTGAGTTTCTTTCTCTTGCTGTTTTTAAGATTCTCTCTTTATCTTTTGCTCTTGGCATTTTAATTATGATGTGTCTTGGTGTGGTCCTCTTTGGATTCCTTTTGTTTGGGGTTCTTCGCGCTTCTTGGACCTGTAAGTCCATTTCTTTCACCAGGTGGGGGAAGTTTTCTGTCATTATTTCTTCAAATAGGTTTTCAATATCTTGCTCTCTCTCATCTTCTGGCACCCCTATAATTCTGATGTTGGTACGCTTGAAGCTGTCCCAGAGGCTCCTTACACTATCCTCGCATTTTTGGATTCTTTTTTCATTTTGCTTTTCCGGTTGGATGTGTTTTGCTTCCTCGCATTTCAAATCATTGACTTGATTCTTGCGCTCCTCTGGTCTGCTGTCGGGCGTCTGTATAATATTCGTTATTTCAGTCCGTGTGTGCTTAATTTCTAGTTGGTTCCCCAATATAAGATCGAGGGTCTTATTAGTTTTCGTGTAGATCTCATTAAGTTTATCGGCAGCTTCTAAACAGTTCTTGAGAGACCTTAAAAGTGTGGTTCTGAACTCTATTTCTTCCATTGACAATTTTGTCCTGTTTCTTTGTCTCCGCATTTTGTTATGCTTCCTTGGTGCACCCCCTAGTGGTCTTTGTTCGCAGTCTTATAGTTAAATCTTGATTGTTGTAGCTAATTCCAGGGAGGGTTTGACCTCCAGGCCAAGTGGCTATGAGAATCAGCTGTGTCAGCAGTGAGAGAACTTCTGTCCTCTAGGGAGGTGCTAATCTAGCCTTTGCCTGAGGCTATCGGGCAAATGCCGCTGTGCAGGGCTTGGGCGGGGCGGGTCGCACAGGATCAACAGGGTGGGCCAGAGAGAGCAGTTATGGCGGCTCTCAGTCCTGTCCCCAGGGGCTCTGCCTCTCTGAGTCCCAGCACCCGCTGCAAAGCTCGGAGAGAAAGCTGCACTCGCTCTGACCGAAGCCAGAGAGTCCCGCTTCTCCCGTTTGAGTCTGGGTCCCTAAAGACTCGCCCGGATCTGGAGCTCAGAGTCTGCGACTCCCTCCTGATTGAAAACGCCAACCGCGCCCTCCGCCGCCAGCCTGCTCCGCGCACTCCGCACCTCAGAATTTGACTTCAGCACTGCGCCTCCTCTGAGTGTCCGTGTGCGTTTCTCTTTCCTCCTAGTTGTAGGACTTCCACTCAGCCAGCGTTCCTGTGGTTCTGGGTGATGTCCCTTCCGTTTTTTGGTTTCACTTTTGAAGTAGTTGTTCAAAGCAGCAAACTCCGGTGTTAACCTATGCCGCCATCTTGGTTCTCCTGGTCTAATATGCAAATTGACCACCACTCCAACAAAAGATGGCTGCCATAAGATGGCCGGCAGGGGAGGGCAGTTGTGGTCAATCAGGCCGGCAGGGGAGGGCAGTTGTGGTCAATCAGGCCAGCAGGGGAAGACAGTTAGGGGTGAACAGGCCTGCAGGGCAGGGCACTTGTGGGGAACCAGGCCTGCAGGGGAGGGCTGTTGGGGGTGACCAGGCTGGCTGGGGAGGGCAGTTAGGGGTGACCAGGCTGGCAGGGGAGTGGTTAGGGGCCATTAGGCAGGCAGGCAGGCAGGCAAGTGGTTGGGCCCAGCAGTCCTGGACTGCCGGGGTCCAACCCCAGCAGGTCCAGGGGTCCCCAAAGGTGTGGACGGAGTCGGCGAAGAAGGAAGGGCATGGAGACAGTGTTCAGTTGATCTCTTGCCAGGCTCTGCCTCCAGGCTCCGAGGCCAGTCCCTGTCCAGGATCCTCAGGCATGCTCTCTCCAGTGAAGTTCTTCTGTCTCTAGAGAACTTTCTGTGTAGATTCTGTGCCTAGGCTCTGTCTCTCTTGGTCCTGTCTTCCAAGCCCTGTGTTCTGAGTCCTGTCTTCTGAATTCTGTCTCCTGAGTTCTGTGTTCTGAGTTCTGTGTGTTTCTGTCTTGTTACAACTGTATTTATACCAGTTGATTCAATCCTATCAATCTCTATTACAAAGGTTAGGGCGTTTCTTATCTCCATTCCAGGGAGAAAAGATTATGTAGTTTAAGCATGATTGTTCATAGTTAAAGGGATTAATTACCTGCCTGGCACTTAGTTGAGGGGTTTTATTCCCTCCCTAACTTCAGGGGAAAATCCCTACCTGGGGATTCAACCTTTCTCGGAGAGGTGACCTTGGTTAAAACACAGCGCCAAGAAGGTGAGCAAACATATTAAGAACCGTATGCCATATATGCCAGGTCCCTTGAAACAGCAAGGAAGGACCGGCTCCCGGCACTGGACTGTGAGAGGGATCCCAGATTGCAGAGGGTGCAGGCTGGGCTGAGGGACACAAATACACACACACACACACACACATACACACACACACCCCATGCATGAATTTCATGCACTGTGCCTCTAGTACAGTGATGGCGAACCTTTTGAGCTGACTGGTGTGTCAGCATTTTGAAAAACCCTAACTTAACTCTGGTGCCGTGTCACATATAGAAATTTTTTGATATTTGCAACCATAGTAAAACAAAGATTTATATTTTTGATATTTATTTTATATATTTAAATGCCATTTAACAAAGAAAAATCAACCAAAAAAATGAGTATGCGTGTCACCTTTGACACGCGTGTTATAGGTTCGCCATCACTGCTCTAGTATGTAGATACATTTGGTTATTTTCTCTTGTTAAGCCGTCTCATGTCTATTTAGTTATTAGACCAGCCTAGACAACCTTGAGGTTGAAGGAGAGTTTCTTCCTCCCGGACACTACCTTGTGGGAAATGCAAGTCAAGCTCATCCTTGGGAGTCTACATTATATCATCTCCTCTGAGGGGGAGGCTTAAGCTTTTTTGTCCAAAGGATCAATCCGTCTTTCTTTCTTTATCAGTCTGTCTCATCCCTGTTTGTGCTCCTAAGGTGTTTATGAGGTTAGTAGCATAAAAGCAGGGTTCCTTTACATTCTTTTTATTTCATACATTATTTATATTATTTATTTCATATACACCTATAGCAACTTGAAAAATCCACAAAATAAAGCCATCCAATATTCCTTTACCATAATATTTTCTGCACTGAAACATAGTTACAATGAAAAAAAGTGACCTTTTTTTATTATAGTCACTTTTTACTATAATTTGCAGTGACCTTTACTAAACATTAGACTATAGTATTTCTGTGAAGAAAGTGAAAAGAATGATTGAAAGTCAGCAAAAAAGCTCATTAATATGGATAAAGCTCCAATGTTCATTAGATTATTTAATAGGAAAACTCATTTTACTTTTGCTCTAACTGTACATGGTATACAACCATATTACATTTAAAATACTTTAGCTTGAACATGAAAATGTTCAGTTATTTTGGAGTGCACATCATTCTTAAAGGAAAAAAACAACACTTAATCCCATTGTTTTGGCATTTCTTCTTGTCATAATAATGTCATAAGTCCCTTTATGCTCTTTACTGGTGTCATTTCTCTCTAACTGAAACAACAGAGTATAGTTTGAAAAAAGAACAAGTTTGTTTTTTTTTTTAAATTAGGTTTCAGTTCACTTAAAAAATGAGAAAACACTTTCATTCTCTCTGTACAGAGGAACTTACGATGTTTGTGGTTAAGCAAAATGATCTAATAGAAAATATATCAAAACAATAGATTTGTAATTGAAGATGTCAGTTTTCAGAATATAACAAGAACATTGATTCAAATATCCTTCAAAAATTTCTTATTGAATTCATGAAGAAGTAATGGATGCATTTTTTTAAATTGGTAAAATATTTTAAAAAGGCATTCATATAGTAACTGTTTAAATTGCTTAGCAAAATATAAATTAAATTCAAGACCCTATTACTTAAGAAATTAATCCTATGTGTGTACAGCTAAAGTGAAGTTGTAAGTTTTGAATTGCAAATCATAAAACTGTGGTGATTTAATTTAAATAGAATGTAAGAGATTAACTAGTTAAGACTCTTGAATTTAAATAAGGGCAAATTGAGGCCTACTATTGATAGCAGAATATTATTAATGGCTTAAATAAAAGTTTAAGAATTAACCATCATTCTTTTATTTGCTTCATTAATAAAAGCATTACAGTGTTAATTACATTAAAAAGTTCTTGATTGAAAGTGTCACAACTTTTAGAAACAAAAAGCCTTATCTCTAATACTAGAGACCTGGTGCACGAAATTCGTGCATGGGAGGAGGGTCCTCTCAGCCCAGCCTTCACCCTCTCCAATCTGGGACCCCTCTGGGGAGGTCCAACTGCCGGTTTAGGCCTGATACCTGGGATCGGGCCTAAACTGGCAGTTGGATATCCCTCTCACAGTCCTGGACCACTGGCTTCTAATTGCTCACCTGCCTGCTTGCCTGGTCCTCCCCTAATTCCCGCCCCCCCCCCGCTGGCCTGATCGCCCCTCACTGTCTCTGCGTACTGGCCTGATTGCCCCTAACTTCCCCCCCTGCTGGCCTGATCACCCCTAACTGACCCCCTGCCAGCCTAATTCCCCCCCCCCCCGCCAGCCTGGTTTCCTTCACCTGCACCCCCCTCGCTGGCCTGGTTGCCCCTAACTGCCCCCCCGCCCCCGTGGGCCTGGTTGTCTCTTACTGCCCCCCTGCTGGCCTGGTCGCCCCCAACTGCCCAATTCTGCTGGCCTGGTCACCCATAACTGCCCCAAACTACTGGCCTGGTCGCCCCCAACTGCACCCCCCCTGCTGGCCTGATCGCCCCACGCTGCCTGCTTGTTCAGTCCTTTGGTCGTCCCTCACTAACCCCCTGCCGGCCTGGTCATAGGCAGTCATCTTGTGAGGGTGTGACGGTCAATTTGCATTTTACCTCTTTATTATATAGAATTAGTAGTAGATACTTCTTTCTGTCATAGAAACAATGCATCTCTGTGTTGTGTCTTTATATTTAAAACTAGAGGCCCGGTGCACAAAAATTTGTGCACTCAGGGGGGAGGGGAGTCCCTCAGCCTGGCCTGTGCCCTCTCGCAGTCTGGGACCCCTCAGGAGATAACGACCTGCGGGCTTAGGCCTGCTGCCGGGTGGCAGAGGGCAGGCCCAATCCCTAGGTGCAGCCCCTGGTCGGGCTCAGAGCAGGGCTGATTGGGGAGTTGGGACGCCGCCCCCTGTCATGCACAGAGCAGGGCGGATCAGGAGGTTGCGATGCCACCCTCAGTCATGCTCAGGGTAGGGCCGATTGGGGGGTTGGGGCACTGCCCCCTGTCACACTCAAGGCAGGGTTGATGGGGAGGTTGCGGCGCCACCCCCTGTCATGCACAGAGCAGGGCCCATCAGGGGGGTTGGGGAGCTCCCCCCTGTCACTCACAGAGTAGGGCCGATAGGGGAGTGGGGCACCACTCCCTGTCACACACAGAGCAGGGCGGATCAGGGGGTTGAGGCACCGCCCTCTATCACCCACAGAGCAGGGCCGATCAGGGGGTTGGGGCGTCACCACTCTCACACTCAGGGCAGGGCCGATGGGGAGGTTATGGCTCTACCCCGTAACACACAGAGCAGGGCCCGTGGCGGGGGGAGGGGTTGGGGCGCCGCACACTGTCACACACAGAGCCGCAGGGCAATCAGGGGGTTGGGGAGCTCCCCCTATCAGGCACAGAGCAGGGCAGATAAGGGGGCTGGGGGCGCTGCCCCCTGTCACACACAGAGCAAGGCCCGTGGGGGGCAGTTGGGGTGCCACACCCTGTCACACACAGAACAGGGCCGATCAGGGGGTTGTGGCGCCGCACCCTGTCACACACGGAGCCGCAGGGCGATCAGGGGGTTGGGGAGCTCCCCCCTATCAGGCACAGAGCAGGGCCAATCAGGGGGTTGGGGTGCCTTTCCCTGTCACGAACAGAGCAGGACGGATAGGGAGGTTGTGGCCCCGCCCCCTGTCACACACAGAGCTGCAGGGCAATCAGGGGGTTTGGGTGCTGCCCCCTGTCACGCTGATCCCAGTGCCAGGAGGCCTCGTGGCTCCGCTGATCCTGGTGCTGGGAGGCATATTACCCTTTTACTATATAGGATAGAGGCCTGGTGCATGGGTGGGGGCCGGCTGGTTTGCCCTGAAGGGTGTCCTGGATCAGGGTGGGGGTTCCCACTGGGGTGCCTGGCCAGCCTGGCTGAGGGGATGATGGCTCTTTGCAGCTGGTCACACACCCTTCAGGGTGGGGGTCCCCACTGGGGTGCCTGGTCAATCTGGGTGAGGGGCTGAGGGCTGTTTTCAGGCTGGCGGGTGACTGAAGCTCCCAACTGCTCCTTTTTTCCTTTTTTTTTTTTTAATTCTGGGCCAACTTTAGCTCTGGCTCCAGCTCTGAGGCCTCTGCTGCTGAAAGCAGGTATCTGGTTTGTTTGGGTTCTATAATTGAAACACTGTATCAACTCCAGCACTTAGATCCCAGCAGGCTGAAAGCAGGTTTCTGGGGTTTTGTTTAGCTTCTATATTTGTAACAATGTTTCAAACTGCAAAATCAGAGGCCGGCAAGGCAGGTGGGGAACATTGGTTTCCTCCGTCACTGAAGCAAGCAAGCCTCATGTTAGTTTCAAGCTGACTGGCTGCCGGCTGCCATCTTGGCTGGCAGTTAATTTGCATATCTCACTGATTAGGCAATGGGAAGGGTAGCGGACGTACGCTAATTACCATGTTTCTCTTTTATTAGATAGGACTAGAGACCTCGTGCACGAAATTCGCATACTTGAGAGGGGCTCCCTCAGCTTGGCCTGCATCCTTTTGCACTCCGGGACCCCTCAGGGGATGTCTGCCTACTGCCTTAGGCCTGATTTCCCCAGCATCGGGCATTCAGACATCCCTCTTGCAGTCTGACATTCCTCTTGCAGTCCAGTGCTCTTGTAGTCTGGGATGTGTCGCTCCTTACTACCCACCTGCAGTGGAGGTGGGAGAGGCTCTCATCATCGCCACTGCACTCGTCAGCCATGAGCCCAGCCTCTCGCTGGGTGGTGCTTTCCCTGTGGGAGCGCACTGAACAACAGGGGGCAGCTCCTGCATTGAACGTTTGCCCCCTGGTGGTCAGTGCACATCATAGCAACCGATCATTCTGCCGTTTGTTCCCCTGTTCAATTTGCATATTAGGGTTTTATCACGTATATCATGATGTAGGAGAGAATAGAAAGATTTATGATTAACAATTGTGTGCTCAAGTTAAAATTTCTCCCCAGTTATTTCACTGTAAAAATACTTCTGGAATAAAGCATCACCATTTAACTCATAAAGCCTTTGTGTATAATTTTTTTTCAGATTGTGGACTACACAATCTTGAAGTCTGGCTGAACTGACGCCCATGGATCATGCAGAGCATGACTTTCAGGGCCCAAGGCAGCCCTTCCTCTATCTCTTTGAAAAATTAGTTATCGTTTTGTATTTGGATTTATAGTTTCCAGTCATACTTGACACATGTATACCCAGTTGTTTGAACAGACATTTATGAAGCAGAATTACTTTATTTTTATCCAAGTAGAGTCTTTAGCTATGCTGTAATGAGATTTGCTTCTTCTACTCTCAATTCACCCAAATTGAGTGTATTTATGGATTTATTCAGATTTTTCACTTTTTTCATGACATAGTTTTAGTAAATTATATTTTTCTAGAAAATAGTAGATTTACATTTTTTTCTGATTTAATGGGTTCATATTATTCTTATTGTCTTTAATTATTTAATACAAGAGTCCCGACGTACGAAATTTGTGCAAGAGTAGGCCTTCCTTCCCTGGGCTGCCAGCACTGGCTTCCCTCTGGCACCTGGGATCCGGGCTTCCTTTGCAGCCCCGGCTTCACCTGGAAGGTCGTCCTGAAGGACGTCAGGTCTAATTAGCATATTATGCTTTTATTATTATAGATTAAAGGAGGCAATATATGTGCAATGCTTAGAAAAGTGCTTGGCACATAGTTAGGGCCATATAAGTTTTAGTTATTGTTACAGTAAACCCTTGATTTTGCAGACCTCAATTTAACAGACTTTGGATTAAGGGACAAAATTTCCAGTCCATATGTCATATGTGAAAATGAACATCCTGTTAATTTTAAAATGCCTTTAACAAGATTTGCTTACAATTAAATTAACAGAATATTTTTTGTTATGAATTCACTGTTATTTTCAGCATATTTTAGTGAATATGTTGGAAAAGTACTGTAGTAATTTCACCTACATTAATAAATACTACATATCTACAACTCTAGTCTACATATTTAAATCCAAGAGTCACACTGCTAAACAATGTTCTGCAAATGACTAGCATGCGATCATACTGCATTGCCTACTAAACCTGACAAGCTCAGGGGAGGCCTTACAAACTCCCAAGACCTAAAGTAGCCACATAAGATGATCTGAAACTAAAATTTCCTAACTATAAGCTAGTAAAGGCAGGTAGTCACATCCCAGGCTGGTATCTTCCTGGACAAAGGTCAATCTTGACCTTAACCCTCTAACCCCCTTATGTCTTCCACTTTAGTTCTGATGTATAAAGTGGTAAAACTGCCATTTTCTGAAGCATTTTCTCACTCCATTTTGGTTTTGCTTCCTGGCAATTGTTAGCTGTGCTCAAATAAACTCATAAAAATTCTTTACAGGTTTGGAAGTCTTTTACATTGACATTTCAATCCTCTTGTGCATCTGAACTAAAATATATTAAAACCTATTCCTCCCAACTGAATTTAAATAAAATTAACTAAAACAAATTACCAACCTTTCTTTTCTGGACTGCAGTTGTGAAACTTCCTGGGAATGCATTGCCAGTTAAAATAAATATTTCACTGTTAGTAGTGGGGCCACTTCTTAGCGTTTTTTTTTTTTTTTGAAAGAGTAAATGCTATTTATTTAGATCCTGTATACTAATATCAAGATAGATCTAAATACATTCAAGTTCTGAAAAAAATAATAGAAACTTCTTAAAGTTGCTGTAATTACATGAAGATTTATATAAAACTTTTACTAAGGCAATAAAATAGTAATATATCAATTATTGTTTTTTAATGTAATTTTTGCATAAAATTACAGAATGATGTTGAGAAATTTTAAAGCAAGTAATTTGGGGTCACAGTTTCTTAAAAGATTGCTATACATTTTGGAGTAGTATGTGATATAACTTCACTCTATGCATTTAAGTATTTAAGGAATTCCAAGTATATCCACACAAGTACATTTTTCTTTGGTCACTATAAATGTCAGTCAAAGGCTGTGCAAGCAGGTGTTCGGGGACATGGGGAACAGTTGCTGCATGGTGCGTTGTTCCACTTCACAATACATAGAGAATTCAGAGTAAATTTGGCAGATTGAACAGGAGATGATTAAATCTGTTAACAATCAGGGAAATCATGTTACCTAATTATTTTACCAGCTATAATTTTAACTGATGCATGAACTTGAGATGATTGAGCACTGTAGGACTTTTTCAGAAGCATAGACGCTCTAATTTATCAAGTTGTGAATAAACTTACTTCCTGTTATTTAATAGGAATATTTAACTGGTCTTGAGTACATAACAATTACTGTGTGTGTGTGTGTGGGGGGGGGGGGTTAGGGATCCATTCTACCCCAGTCTTAACTAATTACATCTATAAAACCTTATTTCCAAATAAAGGAGAGCAGAGACATGGTGTATTAACTGGCAGGCAGAAGTAGAGCTAAGAGCATTTCCTGTTATTTTGTTTTGCTTTTAGGATAGAAAAAATATCAAGTAGAACTGAACAGTGAAGGAGTTGGCATACTAGAGAATGTAAGCTGGAAAGGTAGGAGGCAGTGAGGTAAGTGAGGTGCCTGAAATTAACAAGATCTAGAGCAGTGGTTCTCAAGCTTCCTAATGCCGTGACCCTTTAATACAGTTCCTCTTGTTGTGGTGATCCCCAACCATAAAATTATTTTCGTTGCTACTTCATAACTGTAATTTTGCTACTGTTATCAATCGTCCTGTAAGTATCTGACATGCAGGATGTATTTTCATTGTTACAGATTGAACATAATTCAAGCATAGTGATTAATCACAAAAACAATATGTAATTGTGTTTTCCGATGGTCTTAGGTGACCCCTGTGAAAGTGTCGTTTGACGCCCAAAGGTGTCGCGACCCAAAGGTTGAGAACTGCTGATGCTGATCTAAAGTATGATTATGCAAATGAGTTTCTGGGTTAAGTCAAAGATAAAAATCATTAGAATAGATAAGGTCAAGGAACTAAGAGCCCAGGTTAATTGAAGGGTCATTTTGATACATGTTAAAATGGAGTTCAGGCAGAAATCTGGGAGTTAGGAACCAAATCATAGAAAAATGATTGACTCAAAAAATGAGTGCATAACAGTAGAAATGAAACATAATGAATATCAATGTCTGTTGACATCACAGTTCTGTTGGAGGTTTTAGGTAGGCTGGAGGGAGAATGATCTGGGTCTGGCAAGGAGGAGCAAGAGTGTGCCACTCACCTAAACCCTCAAAGGTACATAGAAGGGGTGTGGGAGAGGAGCTTAGGAGCTTCAGGGGAAACAGTATCCTCAAAAGGGTCTGATTTCTTTTATATTAAGAAATTCAACACAGTGTTTGGGGAAGAGATTTAGGATATTTTGCTAATAATGGGCCATTAATTACAGAGTATAGGTTCCAGCACTTATAGAGGGATAAATAATAGAGCAAATAGTGAATTTGGAGAGGGTATTAGTTTAAGTGTAACTTGGAAGTCTAGAGCCTCTCATGGTTATTGCTATATTAGTCCCTAAGGCTGCCTGAAAGTAACTAAAAAACTGGGTGGCTTAAAACAATAAAAATCGTTTGACTTGCAGTTCTGTTGGCTGTAAGTACAAAATCAAAGTGTCAGCAAGTACTGTCTCTCTCTAATGGCTTTAGGGGAGAGTCCTTTCTTGTCTCTTCTAGCTTTTGGTATATGCTAGCAACCTGTGGCCTTCCTTGGCTTCTAGATACACTCCAGTCACATGGTACTCTAGTCTTCTCCCTTTGTCTCTACTTTTGTCTGTGTGAGTCTCTATGTCCAAATCTCTCCCCCCCTCTTTTTTTTAAAGACACCAGTCATATGGATTACAGGTCAACTCAGCAAACTTATTTTAAATTAAATATCAGTGTACCGTAAAGACCCTATTTCCAAATAATACATTCTGAGTTACTGGGTGTCAGTATTTCAACATATCTTTTATTAGGGGACACAATTCAGTGACAAGAGGAATGACAATGGGGGGATAAGGACACATTTGTAATACCTTAACAATAAAGGAAAAAAAAGAGGAATGAAAGGCGTAAAATTAGGTATTGTAAACTTAAGGTAAGTAGAGCTAGTCTGGCAAAGAAATGAGGAACAGAGAGGAATGGATAACTAGAGCTTCTTTTAAAAGCCCCCTTAATAGAACAAAGAAGATTTTTGAAAAGAACAAGCCTTATTTCTAGCCTGTAGGAATCCCCTTTGCCTATAATTGAAGAAGCCCTAAGTTACTCCTAGAAAACTGTTTCTTAGCATTTCCAGTGTATTTTAAGAAATATTCTTAAATGGAACATTCTCCTTTGAGTTATTTATATGCTAAACTATCACAGATTGACTTTGATCAGCTCTTCACATTCACTTTCACTAAGCTTTAAAATTGAGTTTGGCATATCAAATAACTTACCAGCAGATTAAAAAGCATCTTTTTTCATTAGTTTCATTAGTTTCACTATTTATCTAACTCTAAGTAATGACTTGTTTAATTTCTGTGCATAGCTGTTGCTCATTACTGAGCAGCAAATTTCTGCAATGGGAAAATGAAGGATTCTAGGCAGATATAACTGATGGAAGTGAAATCCAGGTAAACTAATTGCATTTTAGCTCTTAGAAATACAGAAAAGTGAAACTAAAAAGCCACCAGATATCTGGATGCAAAATTCTGTATTAAAAGAACATTCCAAATGTGTAATTTCTAATGCTTTTCACGTAGGATTTATTTTCTATTACTTTATAGTTCTGCTTATGCATGTTCAGGTCTGGGGACTGGCATTAAATAAAGAAGTGGACTGAGGATTATTAAATAGTCTTGCGAGAATAATTTTTATAATCAAGAATGAGAGATTCACACACTAATAAAGCAATTTTTTCTTAATTATTTTTATATTAATCCTCATATTAGGTTAAAAATCTTTTAAGCTGACCAATAGGCTAAGCATGTAAATTAAAGAAAGCATTAAGAAAACATCATGTTAGAAATACAACTTTTTAAAAACAAATTTATTATTTTTGTTGACAGTGTTACAGATGTGTCCCAGTACACTCCACCCCCCTACCCCTGTGCCCACCTCCACCCAACCCCTGTTCCCCTCTTCTGACCTTCACCACACTGTTGTTTGTGTCAATGGGCTATGCCGCTATGTTTTTTTGGCAAATCTCTGTACCTTCTTTATGCTAAGTGAAATAAGCCAGGCAGAGAAAGATAAATACTATATAATCTCACTTATATGTGGAATCTAGTGAACAAAATAAACTGATGAACAAAATTAAACCAGAGGTATGAATACATGGAACAGACTGACAGATCTCAGGGAGGAGGGGGTTGGACTGGGTCATAGAAATTTAACTTTAAACGTGTGTCCATATTTTCACTTTAAAAAAGTTATCTAATTAATAAAATATTTTAAAAAAATAAATTTCAGAGCCAAAGATGGAAAGTCCTTTCAACTCTTTACTCTCCACCCACATTCACTCTCTAAAACAGAGAGATTTTGTGAGGAATGGTGCATATATCCTTCCAATCCTTTATCAGTGGACTTACTTAAAAGATGTGTGTACATAAAAATATAACAAAGTAAAATTCATATAAAATGTATTAATTATTATGCTGATAGCTTTCTTCCCTCAAATATGTTTTAGAGAACTTTTCACACCCATGCTTAGAGTTCTACCTTATTTTTCTTTCTACCTGTTAAAATAATATTTGTTATGTGGAGGTTTATTTAGTCAGATCTTACTGATGGATATTTTTTCAGTTTTTACTAGGATGTATAATGTTATAATAACATCCTTTGTACATTCCTCTTCTAAGTGTATTTGTTTCCCAGGATCTAATAAAGAAAAATAAACTGCTGGTTCCCTGGAATACATGTTTATATTCTAATGACCACTGTCAAATTCTTACCAAAAGACTTTATAAATTTAGACCCTCACCAACAGTGAACGAGCATAGCAATTTTTCCATGTGTTTGATAGTCCCATTTTATGAAAAATTATTTAACCAATGACATGGAAAAATTTTGTGAGGTTTTTATTTTGGGGGGGCTTTAATTTATCTTAATTTTTCTTGAGGGTTGGTGAAGTTGCACATCTTTTAATATACTTAGTGGTAGGTTAAAACTTACGTGTTTTTTTTTTCTGAATTAGCTATTATATTCTTTGACCTTTTTTTTTTTTATAATCCTCACCCAAGTATATTTTTTTCATTGATTTTTAGAGAGAATGGAAGGGAGGGAGGCAGGGATAGAGAAAAAAAGGGCGCGTGCGCGAGAGAGAGAGAGAGAGAGAGAGAGAGAGAGAGAGAGAGAGAGAGAGAGATCGAGATCACATCAGTGTGAAAGAGACACAACAATTGGTTCCCTCCCACATATTTCCTGACTGGGGCCCAGGGTCAAACCTGCAACCCATTTACCCAGGTATATGCCCTTCATGAGGACTCTAACCCGAGACCAGTCAGTGCACAGGCTGATGCGATGCTCTAACCACTGAGCCAGGGCTCTTTGAGCATTTTTGATAAGGGGCATATTCTTCTTTTTACAATCTTTACTGTTGAGATTATTACAGATACCACTCTCTTTCCCCCCTATAGCTCCCCTCCACCCAGTTCTCATCCCACCCCAGGCCCTCGCCACCCTATTGTCTGTATCCATTGGTAATGCATACATGCATATAAGATCTTTGTCTATTCTCTTCTCACCATCCTGACACCCCCTTCCCTCTGAGAACTGTCAGTCTGTTCCATTTCCATGCCTCTAATTCTATCCCATTCACCAGTTTATTTTGTTCATCAGATTTTTTATTTATTTGATTTTTAGATTCACTTGTTAATAGATATGTGTTTGTTGTCACTTTGTTGTTCATAATTTTTTATCTTAATTTTTTCTTCTTCTTCCTCTTCTTAAAGAATACTCTTCAGCATTTCATATAATACTGGTTTGGTGATGATGAACTCCTTTAGCTTTTTCTTGTCTGTGAAGCTCTTTATCTGACCTTCAATTTTAAATGATAGCTTTGCTGTGTAGAGTAATCTTGGTTGTAGGTTTTTGCTTTTCTTCACTTTGAATATTTCTTGCCATTCCCTTCTGGCCTGCATAGTTTTTGTTGAAAAATCAGCTGACAGTCATATGGGCACTCCCTTGTAGGTAACTAACTGTTTTTCTCTTGCTACTTTTAAGATTCTCTCTTTGTCTTTTGCCCTTGGCATTTTAATTACTAGTATGATGTGTATTGGTGTGGTCCTCTTTGGATTCCTATTATTTGGGGTTCTCTGTGCTTCCTGGACTTGTAAGTCTATTTCTTTCACCAGGTAGGGGAAGTTTTCTGTCATTATTTCTTCAAATAGGTTTTTAATATCTTGCTTTCTCTCTTCTTCTGGCACCCCCATAATTCAGATGTTGGTGCGCTTAAAGTTGTCCCAGAGGCATATTATTTTCTTGTAAATATGCAGGATATCTTTGCAGATGCTGGATAATTTTTTCTCCATATTTTAAAATTATATCTTTCTAGTCACATTTTAAATTTTCTCAAGCCTTCTTATATCATGGAAAATTTTTTTATTTGTGTGTATGTAAATATATAAATCTTATTTGCTTTTTCATTTTTGATGGTTGTCATGAAAGTCTTCCTTGATATAAGATAATGAACACATTAAAAATTATTTTTTCCATATTTACCCCTTTGAGTCATCACAAATTCATTTTTAGGTTTAGCAAGATATATTGTACATAATTAATATACAATATCACTAGATATTCAATTGCTCATCATAATTTATTGAGTAGTCTATATTTGTACCGATATCTTGCAGTATTTCTCTATGATAATCATTGACCCATGTTTGCATAAGTCTATTTCTGAACATTCAATTTTATAGTTATATTTGCTTTTATTCTACATTAATAACATTTTTAGTAGCTCTAGTTTCATATATTCTCCTTTGTCACCTGTTAGATAATTTCCCCTAGACACTTCTTATGTTGTTCTCTTTCTTATAACTTATGAAAGCAGTTGTCAAATTTTATAAAAAATCTTTATTGAGATTGCACTGAATTTATACATTTATGAGGTGAAAAAATAACACTTTTAAAAATAGGATATCGCTCTACCCATCATCTTGATATGTTAAATATTAGTTAATTTATTATTTTTAATTATAGTTAATGGATTATTAGCCATAAAGTATCACATACGTATTAGTTTGATTATTACTTGTGTTTACCAACATGTTACTTTTTGAATGGGATATTTCCTGTTTCATTACATTTTTAATTGATTATAAATAACATCTAGTAATGCATTAATTTTTGTTGCTCAAGTATTAAGTAATCTGCTGAACTCTCTTCTTAGTGCTATTTAGTTTTCAGTTATTTATCTTGATTTTAAGTAGAATATCACAATCCCTGCTAATAAAAATAGCTTTGTCTTTTCATTACAATATGCCTTTTTCATTTCCTCTGTATTGGTTGAATTGTTACTTATGAGAATATTTCTAATTGTTCAACATGAAATATAAATGTTTCCCCTACGTACCCAATATTAAGATTTGAAAATCTTAAATATTGGAATTTTAAAAAATCTGAGATGGACATTAAATGTTACATTTAAACCTTCTCATTTGATTAATCAAGGTATAGTATTTATTTTATTAAAATCCCTTTATAAATGATACTTACTATTTTTTAATCTATTTTTTAATGTTTTCTCTCTCCCTTTTTTATTAGACTTCCAACAGTGTAGCGGTTCTCAACCTGTGGGTCTCGACCCCTTTGGGGGTTGAACATCGCTTTCACAGGGGTCGCCTAAGACCATCGGAAAACACATATATAATTACATATTGTTTTTGTGATTAATCACTATGTTTTAATCATGTTCAATTTGTAACAATGAAATTGGGGGTTCCCACAACCTGAGGAACTGTATTAAAGGGTCGCGGCATTAGGAAGGTTGAGAACCACTGCAATAGTATGTCCATCTATGACAACCTACTTTTCATACATATTATGTAATATCTATGCTCTTTGTTGATTTGTATTTATGTTTACTTTAAATTTAATTACCTTCATTTTGTTCTTTTTATTTACTTACATCGCTTTTGATTTTTTTCTAATTTTCCTAGTTGAGACAGAAGTGCACTAGTTCCCTAAGGCTGCCATAACAAAACACCACAACATGGGTGGCTTAAAACAATATAAACTTAACATCTCTTATATGTGGAGGCTAGAGGTCTGAAATCAAGTTGTTTGCAAAGCCATTCTTTCTCTGAAATTTGTAGGGGAACTTTCCTTGTCTATTCCCAATTTCTGGTGGTTTACTGTTAATCTTTGGGACTCATCAGTTTTATATAACTCCAATTTTTGGCCTTTGTTATCAAATAGTAACCTCTGTGTGTTCACATGGTCATCTTCTTATAAGACCCAGTCATGTTGTAGAAGCCCACCCTACTCCAGTATGACCTCATCTTAAATAATAATATCTACAATGATCTTATTTCCAAATAAGGTCACATTTTAGGGTGCTGATGATTAGGACTTCAACATACCTTTTCTGGGAGATTCAACCCTTAACAAGGACTTAGTTTCTTGATCCTTACTCTGTTTCTATTAATTAATGCTATTTTTTTTCTGACTGTTGCTATGACAATATCACTTAAGATTTGATATGTATCTCAGAGAAAATTTAACAATGGAAGAGTTCTGTTATTGTTTCTTTAGGGGTAAATATCTTTTCTTTTAGGACTAAGGAAGAATTTTTCTTGATGATAGTTATCAGAGAAAGAGTAGAGAGATAAAAAGATCACTTTTAGAAAATATTGCCAAAACATAGTATGAAAGATAGTATGTGAAGACTATCATAAAAAATGAGGATATTATATATTTATATATCAAAATGGAGATGAAGCATGAGATAATTAAAAGCCTCAAGAGGTTGATAGCCTATTGCAATGAAGAAGGATCAGATGCAATATTGTAAAGCCAGTCACATGGATACATAGGCGAAATAGAGGAATTGTGGCAAATGGCAATGCTTCAACCATGACACTAACCATTGGCACAAAAGGAGACTTCCAGAATGATACTGGGAAGAGTAAAGTACTGTTTAGTCTTATAGAAAGTTGAATTGTAGGAAAGTTTCCAAATGAAATCTCAGGAAAGTTAAAGGATTTATTTATTAAAAATGTACGAAAGGAATAGCCTGGATCTCAAAAATAAGTTATCATTTCATAAATAGAATTAGGGACACAATAAGATATCAGATGAATTATTTCGTAAATCTTTCGGTCTGATGCATAGCTGTACTATCTTGGGCACAAACACCTTACATCTTTACTGACCTGTTTTAAAATTTGCTCTAGAAAGAGTTTTAGGCTGAGTCTGAAGTTGTAACCAAGTAGTTCAGTAGCCAGTAATGTGTTTGCTGTACATGATAGGCACTAATAAAAGATTTCTTAAAAGAAAAAAAATCAATCAATCAATCAATAGTCTGGGGTTAAAAGGAGATAGTGTTATAAAATTTCTGACACAGCAATATACCCTAAAGGTCTGTTTGTATATCTAGTAGTATTGAATAATATGAAAGGAGCAAAACTTATTCAAAATACTTCAAGAGTTTTGAAAACCTTGAACAGTTCTTTACTCTCTTCACTTGTGATTTTTAATGGCTATTTTATGGTAACCTAACACAGTTCTAAAAATAATCGTTTAGACAGGATCATCATGAATAAACTGCACAGCTTTATGTGTGTAATCCTACATCTAGTTGTGCGAGAGTTTTTAACTCTTAAGCAAAGTAATGGTTATATAATATGAGGAAAGTTAAAACAAAACATTAAATGACACTGGTATTTATCACATGAAATTTAATTATTTTTAAAATATAGTTTTATTAATTTCAGAGAGAAAGGGAGAGGGAGAGATAGATAAAAACACCCTCTATTGGGGATTGAGAACACAACCTGGGAATGTGCCCCAACTGGGAATTGAATCATGACCTCCTGGTTCATAGGTCCACACTCAACCATTGAGCCACACCGATTGGACTATCACATAAAATTTAAACAAGTCATTGTGGTGTTTACACTTTATATATATAATTTAGTGCAAACTGCAGAAAAACCCAAGGAAACATTTATGGTAACACATTATATGATGCTTTAAAACTAACTAGAGGCCCAGTGCATGAAATTCATGCACAGGTAGGGTCCCTAGCAGCTGCAGGCTGCCGGCCGGGGCCTCCCTTCCACAGCTGCCAGCTGCCGACCAGTGCCTTCCTTCATTTCGCACCACCTCCCAGTGGTCAACGCACATCATAATGAGCGATCGAACTCCCGGTTGGTTGAACTCCCGAGGGGAATCTTTGCATATTAGGCTTTTATATATAGACTAGAGGCCCGGTGCACAAAATTCATGCGTGGTATGGTCCCTAGGCCTGGCCTGAAATCAGGTCCATCTTCCTCTGCTGCCTGCAGGCGGCGCTGCCCCCCACCGCCACCCACTCCTGGTTACCCATTTGCCATCAGGCAATTAGAGCCTGCCGGCTGAGGAGAGGGACCAAGAGGTGGTCAGTGCGCCTCATAGTGACTGGTTGAGTGGTCTTTCTGGTCATTGTGCCATTAGGGTCCATTTGCATATTACCCTTTTATTATATAGGATAAAGGCCCAGTGCTCAGGTGGGGGCCGGCCAGCCTGCCCTGATGGGAGCCCCGAATTGGGGTGGGGTTCCCTGCTGGGGGGCAGGGCGGGCCAGGGTTAGGGTCTGCGGGCAGTTTGCAGGCCAGCCACGCCCTGATCGGTAATGGTTTCCGCTGGGGGGCAGGGCAGGCCAGAGTGAGGAGCTGTGGGGGGTTTGCAGGCTGGCCACACCCTGGATGGGGGTCCCCACTGGAGGGCGGGGCTGGCTCTGGCGAGGGGCCACCATCATTGTGGTCTCTGGTCATTCTGGTTATTCCACCGTTTTGGTCACTGGGCTTTTATTATTTAGGATAACTAAAACTACCATGTTTTGGATAAAAATATACAATACAAAAAAGATATGAATATACTGTTTTCATAGAGTATAGATTATTTTATCAAGACTTTCCTGCAGACTTGATATTCATGAAGTAGAAAAATAACATTAACATACTGCTTTTGTAGTTTGCTCTGAATCTTTTAAGAAATTCTCTTACAGAATCATTAGAAAGACAAGAGCTATTGCAAAGCTTTTATTTTTGCAGAACACACTACAACAAACTGCAGAAATCTGAGCTCTTAAGAAACAGCAAAGGGATTACAAGTGAGAGGGGGTTCACCCCTTTTGATTATGTGATGTTCTGAGTGAATACTCAAGTAGAAAAAATTATGCCACTAAGATCTGAACCAAAAATGCACACTCTTCTGGCTTGTCGAGTATTTTTCTACGGCATATGTTAGTTATGCTGTTTATTTAGGTGAAATTATTCTAAATGTTCCATAGCACATTTGCAATTTTCAAATAAAGGAAACAGTTGTTTTGAGAATGATATTTTCATTATTATAGGTCACATAAATGGTACCTCACAGTCTCATTGCCTTTCCCTATCCTTAACAAGCTAATTCTGCTTTTGTTCACTCTTCTGTCCCACTGCAGACAATAACCTCTGATTTATGATATCAACTTATACATATGCAACATTGCAGTTATATTTAGAAGAACCAAACCTCCTCCCCACGACTAATTTTTGGTCTGGCTAAGCCTTATTTATCCTGTTTTTAGTTCTCAAGTTAAATGGCATTTACTCAAAGAAAGCTTTCCTGATTAACTCCTAATCTAAATTAGGCTTTCTTCTGTTATGCTCTTTCCTAATCAGTTTTTTCTTTCAGTATTTGGAATTTTAAGTTTTATGTATATTGCTCTTTTATTGAAGGTCTCTGCAAGGACTGTACATTATTATAAGTTAACATACTGCTTGGTGCATGGTAGGCTTGCAATAAGTATTTTAAAATGGAAAAACTAATGAACGTTTTCATGGTGTATGATCTTTCTGATGTAATGCTGGATCCGATTTGCAAGAATTTTGTTGAGGATTTTAGCATCAATGTTCATCAGGGATATTGGTCTGTAATTCTCCTTCATTGTAGTATCTTTATCTGGTTTTGGGATTAGGGTAATGCTGGCTTCATAGAAAGAGCTTGGAAGTGTGCCTTCCTCTTGAATTTTTTGGAATAGTCTGAGAAGGCTAGTTTTCAGTTTTTCTTTAAATATTTGGTAAAACTCCCCTGTGAAGTCATCCTGCCAGGGCTTTTGTTTGCTGAAAGTATTTTTGATTACTGTTTCAATTTCATCAGTAGTTACCGGCCTACTCAATAGGTTTTTTGACTCTTCATGATTGAGTTTTGGAAGATTGTATTTTTCTAGGAATTTGTCCATTTCTTCTAGGTTGTCCAGATTGTTGGAGTAGAGTTGCTCATCGTATTTTTTATAATCCTTTGTATGTCTGTGGGGTCGGTTGTTACTTCACCTCTTTCATTTCTGATTTTATTTGGAGCTTGGCTAGAGGTTCATCAATCTTGTTTATCTTTCAAAGAACCAGCTCTTGGTTTTATTGATCTTTTGTGTGTTTTTTGGCTTTATGTTGTTTATTTCTGCTCTGATCTTAGTTATTCCTTTCCTTCTGCGTACTCTGGGCTTTTCTTGTGGCTCTCTTTCTAATTCTTTAAGTTGTAGGTTTCGATAATTTATTACCTTTTTTTTTCTTGCCTGTAGAGTTATGAACTTCCCTCTCAGGACTGCTTTCACTGTGTCCCATAGATTTTGTATTGTTGTGTTTTCATTGTCATTTGTTTCCAGGATGCTTTTTAATTTCTTCTTTGATCTCTTTGGTAACCCAGTCATTGTTGAATAGCATGCTATTTAGCTTCCAAGTGTCTAATTTTTTCATTGTTTTTATTGTATTGCTATCAATCTCATCCTTGATATCTTCCAGAATTTTTTTTTAATGTATTTGGGTGCTCCTGTATTGGGTGCATATATGTTTACCAGAGTTAAATCACTTTATTTTAAGGGGAACACTTGATTGTCCAAACCCTTGTTGTAGATTAAGATATATTAAATTACTTAACTAATGTTCTATATTTTATAAAATAATGATGGAGTAAACTGCTGCCCTTTTTAGGGCAGCTGTCCCAGCCTCAATGTGGATCCCTGACCACTCCTCCATGACATCCTGGATCCCACAGGACCTAAATTGCTAGCTTAGGAAGCAGAAAGATATTTCAGATTGAGTGCTTTGGCTAACTAAAACTTGGTTTCAGTGGTATACTGTAATAACTGATTTTGAAGAGACAGAAATTCTTTATTATGATAAAAGAAAAAAACCCTAACATTTAGGGAGATATGTATGTAGTGGTGGGTTTATTATGTGTCACAATCATTGATCACCACCCCTCTTCCTGCTGCCAACCTTTCAGCTCCCTCCCCCAAGGTGCTGAGAAATGTGCTGATGTCAGGAACAACAGCGTCCCTCATTGCCCCTGAGTGGTTGTCCTTTGTCAGCTAGTGATGCAGAAAGACCCACTGGACTAAGCTCCCTGGTGTTTGTGAGGGAGCAGTGGCACCACAAGCAAGCTGCGAGTAGTTGTAATAGGCAACAGGGCATTAGTGCTGAACAGAATGGTTAAACCTTTGTGAATCTTTGTTAGGATAATTGATCATAGTATCTCTAGAGCCCAAGAGATGGGCAACCCCCTGAGACCCTTTTATTGTCTTTTGAACTGAATAAACTCTAGATATGATGAAAAAAAGAACAACGAAAAAACAAAACAACTTACTGAAATACCGCCCTAGAGAGTAATGAACCCTCATTCCCATGTTTTAATGCTATTTTAGGTGGTACTTTCAAATAATGGCAACTACTTTAAAATGCTACAATATACATATAGGATTTGACCTTTGTAGGAGGTATTCAGTCAGCAGTTAGAGACCATCCCTTATAGGTATTAGACAAGGAAAAAGTTAGATCTGATGACTTTTAAGATACTTTGAAATATTTCAATGTATGAAAACATTATCGGAATAATTATAATTCCATTTTTTTATGCTTAAATTTTTAAATTAAGTTAATGTTTTTTAAAAGGTAAATTCAATTCATTATTAAAGTTACAGTTTATTCTGCTAGTCTTTAAACTTTTATTTATGAAGCACTACATTCTTCAATGACAATGGCTCTTGCTTTTTATTTCCAAAATGGGGGCAAATGATTCACATGAATGTCATACTTTAAATGCACACATGCTTAAATTTGGAGATTAATTGGATCAAGGGGATATTCAGCCATTTTATTAATTTCAGTATAAGTTGAAAAATATGACACATTTATAAACATTATATTATCTACAATACCTAGTACTTTTCAAAACTGTCAAATTTTTAAAGATATGGGTAAATACATTAAGTCATAAAAATGTTTGGCCTTTTTTTGGAATGACAAACATGAACTTATATAATAAATTATGAGGACTATTACTTAGATAATATCTAGGTTAAGAAAAATAAAGAGAATAGAGAATTTTCTCAGAAAATTGATTTTTACATTATTTTCAATTAAAACATTATTGCTGATAAATATATTAATATTTTTATAAACCAAATATTGTAACATATATCTGATAATATTGTTATTTTGGTTATATGCATATTAACACTCTCAAGATTTATCCTCTATCCCTAGCCAGTTTGGCTCGGTGGATAGAGCATCAGCCTGTGGACTAAAGGGTCCCAGGTTCGATTCCAGTCAAGGGCACATTCCCAGGTTGTGGGCTTGATCCCCAGTGGGGGGTGTGCAGGAGGCAGCCGATCAATGATTCTCTCTCATCATTGATGTTTTTATCTCTCTCTTGCTCTTCCTTCCTCTCTGAAGTCAATAAAAATATATTTAAAAAAAGATTTATCCTCCAATAAACATAACCTTAGGTATACAGATCAACAAGTTTAATATGGTTTTTCATTATATATGTAATCTTTTATTAAAGAACATTGGTCTTTTGTTATATATGTAATCTTTTTAAGTCAAATTGCTATACTTTGATATACTTTCTTTTTTATTGTTATTTTTTCAGTAGTTGCAGAACCTTTTTGGATATACAAGTGTTTCTTGAAAAACTCTGAGAGTGTAGAACTTTACCTCTATTTTTTTTAACTGTTATATGGCTTCAACACATTTTTTGATGTTTTCTACACCAAAAAGGCAGTTTCATAAAAGCTGTTTTGCACAAGACATAGGAAGCTGAACCACTTAGGAAGAAATCTCCTGGTTCTGAGTTGATTCTGTCATCGCCATGGCTATTATATGTATTTTATCTATTATAAAAGGTGCCTGGGAACTTTCTCCTGATTGCTTCTGATTATTTCAGAATCTTAATCATTTCATTTGTTTTATCTAAAAGTCTTCTGTTGAATTGAACAAGCCAGTGTACATTGTTGTTCTGTAATAAGTGAAATTAAATTTTCTCTTTAAATTCCTAACAAGTTCATCATGTAGTTTTAGGATACACATAAAAGTTTACCAAAAGCATTTTTCTATTTTGGACTTTCATGAGCTAGATTTCCTTTTATTTGTATAATTCTTCAACTTTTCTGTCATTTTACTTATCTTATTGGTATAATCTTAGGTCCAGTTTATAAAGCATTTAATAAGAAAGCACTGTGGAAACTGAATCTTTAAATAAAGATGCATTCAGCAACATTTTCTCTCAGGCTTTATGTGCAATTATCTATAATAATAAAAGCTTAATATGCTAATTAGAGCAGACGTCCTTCTGGACGACCTTCTGGATGAAGCCAGGGCTCTGAGTGAAGCCTGGCTCCCAGGTGCCTGCTGGTGGCCAGAGGGAAGCCCGGGTCCTGGGTTCCTGCCAGAGGCCAGAGAAAGGGAAGCTGGTGCCTGCAGCCGGGGGAAGGAAGGCCTACTCTTGCACGAATTTCATGCATCGGGCCTCTAGTTATACATAATTTAACATTTATTGAGCACTAAAAATTATACTCTGTTTGCAAAGAAATGTAGATTATATCTCTGTCCAACAGACTTACATTCTATGAAGAATTCAATTTGTCCATGTCTCAAAAGTAGCCTTCATAGATCAATGAAGGGAGAAATTAAACTGTGAAGTTTGAACAATTTATTTTTGCTCATAAAGCCCATTAAAATCTCACTGAAAATGTTATTGGCATGCAAGAGTATTAACTAAAAAGTGGGACCTTCATATCCGTAGTGTGATATTATAGTCTTGATCTCTAAGTGAATTCAGTCACAACTGGATTTTACAAAATAATTAGAATGACTATTTCAAAACAATGTTTTGTTTTTTTTTTTATCTAACTTCATCTATTCAAGAAGGTGTCTTTGAAATCAATTCATTCCCCAGTAGGAGAAACTAAAAGAAAGAGAAACACAGATTTTCTTGAGCTGTGACCTTTTATACAGGGGACAGTATGCATGAATGTAGTTTGTCATGGCTTTTGCAGAGCTGGAAGTCTACTCCTATCTTCTCTTCTTGGCTGAAGAATCAAGATCTTCTTTCCTTATGAGTTCAATATTTCAGGAATTGGCACACCAGAATGCTGTTACCTATCAATGCATTATAGTTGATATAAATGGTAATCCGTCTTTGTCATCCGGGCGTGAGAGGAATCCCACACAAGGCTTTATTCTCAGTTGTATGTTTTAAGCTTTACTCTAAAGTTGGAAAAATATTATATAAATTTTGAACAGAATATTTCTGTGATAAATACAAAGTCAGTTGCTTTAAACATTTGTCAAAGTTACGTGAACCACAGGAAGTCTGCAATGAAAAATACATTTTATAACAGCCTCCGTGTTTGAGTAAGTTGCATCCTCATGTTGACAGTCAACTCTGTTTAGCTTTTGAACTCTGACAAGAATGAAGCCTCAAGTGGAGCAAGGGGCATGGGAGAGCTTTTGTTAAACAAAATATTGTCAGATAATGCTGGCCCCTAAGAAAGAAGGGAATAAAAGACTGTAAAAATAGATTCCTGAACAGTTTTGCTTTATTTGCAAATTGTAAATTGTTCAAATCATTGTAAATTGCAAATTATAAATCGTTCAAATGTAGAAAAATCTACATTTTTATTATTTGCCTTACTGCTTTTTCTGCTTCAATACCTTATCTGTAAGTAAATGTTTGTAGCTTATGAAAAATACAGAATACTGATTATATATAGTACTTTCAAATTCTCACGGGGAACATGCTATACTGCCAATTTTTCAAGGCACTACTAAAAGAAAAGAAAATTACATTTGGATGAGTGTAAATTAATGTTGAATGAATAATTATATCTACAGCGTTTAATATATTGACTAGAGAACATGTGGCACACATTTATTAAAGTCCAAACCCTTTAGCTATGGTTTCATTGAAAAACAAAATCTATTGTACTTGTCATGCTGTTCTGAAGGCTAATAGCTAGCTTTATTAGGAACACTGTGGCCCATTTATATTCCCACTGCTGAAGTGTGGTCACTGAAATGTGGCGAGGGAATCAAATCAAACACCTTCAGACAGTGCAGACCACCAGCCTAGACTCTCAATCACACAGTTTTTAGATGATTTGGGCTCACAGTTTCTTGTTCTGTAAGCCTTTATATGGGTACTATACCTCCCAAGGGAAGGCAGTATATTAGATTTCTTATATTGGCTAATCCAATGTAGGATTTCATAAAATAGTAGTTTACAAACATGCTACAAATAAGATTTCTGATCATTTGCGCATTTCAATCAGTCATTCTCCCTATCCCAAAGTCTGTGCACTGCTTATGGTGTTCAGAGTGGTGTTCTTTGCACATCCTATATAATAAAAGGCTAACATGCAAATCGACGGTTGCTACAACATGCACTTAACACTATGGGGCAGATGCTCAATGCAGGAGCTGTCCTCTGGTGGTCAGTGCACTCATCCAGAAGCTGGGCTGACGCCTGGCGAGCCCAGCGGCAGAGCGTGCCTGAGCTGTCAGTCGGACATCCCCTAGGGCTCTCAGACTGCGAGAGGGTGCAGGCCAGGCTGAGGGACGTCCCCCCCCCCCCCCGCCCAGTGCACGATTTTGTGCATTGGGCATCTAGTTTTAAATAAATTTTGTAGAGAACAAAGAAACAGCCATCTGTCATTCTCATTTGATTTGGATTTCTATGACCAGCCCTTTAGAAAATGTGCAATAATTTAAAAAGCTGAAAATGTGAGTCATTCCTTATCTGAAATTCAAAACCCTTTCTTCCAGTTCAAAAGGTCCAGAGCACATGCTGTTTACCTTGGGACCAATTAGACTTGTAATTAAAATTAGCTTTCCTATACAAATCACCACCACAGTCAGCCGCAGAGTTGTATTAAATTAACCCTCAATTTAAAAAATAAGAATCTTGGAACAGTAGTTTTTTTTGTGTAATGCTAATTTGGCACATAATTGGAGTCTATACAGTTTATTGTTTGTACTTCTTAAAACTAATTTTTGATCAGTTTTAGACATGTTATTGTTCTTAGTAATTTTTTAGCATTATGATTCAGTCCAATAAAGTAAGTTTAGTTAGAAATTGGAAATGAACTATAACTACAATCAGCACTTTCTGAGGCTCCAATGGGAGGATGAGAAGTGGTAAAAGGCTTTATTTTCATGAAGTTATATTCCTTGGATTCCAAAGTCCCATTTCCCTTAATCCAGTCTCGAAAAAGGTGCAGCTGGGGCTTTAGTAGAGCTAAAAGCAAAGCCAGAGTTCCAAGTTTCCATTCCATGGTGGTGCTGGATCTGATGTAGCATCAGGCAAAAGCCCATTAGTCCATTGTGTGGGTCCCACACAGCCATTGATCAGGTGGGTGAGTGCAGAGTGCACCAGCCCCAGAAGCTAGGTGACTGGTGGGAACAGCAAGAGAGCAAAAGAGAGAGCTCACTTTGTTAATAAGGAGTTAAGTATTTCAGATTTCCAGCCCTTGCAGTGGCCACAACCTGTTCTAATCTCTGACTTGCTCCCAGGTGTGTCTGACAGATAAGCATCTTCCCACCTTCCTTAGACTTCACTGGGCATGTGTCCAAACTCCCTTTATCTAGTCCTTTTCCCCCATCCCTCTGTGGGGAATAGACTTGGAGAGTGTTAAACTGTAGCTTTCTGGCAAAGCTGTGTAAATGGCATGTCTGTATTATCTAGTCTTCCTTTTACTCATTTAATAATAACTAGGTTATTAATGGCATCAATGGGACACTGAAGCCTCAGAGAAGCCAATGGGAGAGAATACTTCAAGGAGGATGGTAGTAAGAAATTAAGCTTAATATTGAGAGTAAAGTATCTATTAATGAAATTGGTATTTTAGCAGAACAGAAAAGAGGGGGCACAGAAACCAGAATTCAGTGAATCACAGAGAGAATGGGACATAAATAATCGTGTTGAGAAACTTTGATGGCCCTACATCTCAAAACAATAAAGAATTAAAGGGAAAAAAGGGTGCCATCAGCTCTCCATATGAAAGTCAATGTAAAATGTTACCTTCAAAACAAGGAAAGTAAATCCTAACATTTAAAGAACTTCCTTTTAGATTTTCTGGTTATAAAATTGTGGCTAAATTGAGTGAAGCTGAGGTTTGCTCTTATATTTGTATAATTTGAGTCCCTGCTTTGATGCTTTAAGCATGAGGTTCAGCACTGGGAGTGAAGAGGGCCAGAGAACAAGTGCAAACAGTTACCTCAGAAGTCAGGGCTATAGGAAGGGGTGAAATACTGGACAGAGCAGAAGTGATGGCTGAAGGGGATGAGATGTTTGTTTGTTTGTTTGTTCATTTATTTTATTTCTGTGATTGGAGAGAATTGAACACGTTAGTAAAAAGTTATAAGACATAAGAAATTTTTTAAAAAAGGAATAACAAATAGAGTCGTCAGGTCAACACAGGAGAAGGAATTGCATCAGAACCCTACTGGGCAGATTGTCCTTGGGCAGGAGGCAAGTAGGTTTTATCTGATTTAACAGAATGAAATGAGGAAATCATAGAGGAATGTGAGATTAAAAGTTGAGGGATTTCTTGTTTCCTGGCACTTGTTTTCTCTATATGATAGGAAGCCACTGAAAGTAAAGAGAAGAAAGAGGAGAGAAGACTTAAGAATTGCTGCAAAAAACTGCAATAGTTGTTATGACCAAATTGGTCAAAGTTACTGATTAGACAAGAAAGACACAAACTATTCCCAAGCTGCTGCAAGGGCTCTATGTTATTGAAGAACATAGTTTTAGAATGTGTGCTAGTTAGGGTGCCCCAGAGAAACATATAGCTGTATCTCTTATACCTTTATACCTCTAGATGTGTATCTACGTTTTTATATCTATCTGTATCTATACCTACTAGTATATATCTGTGGAGACAAAAAGAGAGAGAGAGAGATCCCTGGCAAGTGTGGCTCAATTGGTTGGGCATCATTCCGGGCACTGAAAGGTTGCCAGTTCTATTCCTGGTCAAGGTACATGCCCAGGTTGCAGATTCAGTCCCCGATAGGGGGCGTGCAGAAGGTAGCCGATCAATGTTTCGCTCTCACATTGATGTTTTTTTCTCTTTCTAAAAATAAATAATAATAAAAAAAGAAAGAGACAGAGAGAGAAACAGAGAGAGAATTGTCATAAGGAATTGGCTCCAGGGATTTTGGAGGCAGGCTAGTCATTCTAAGTCCAGGAAGAGCTGACATCCTAGTTGGAAGGCAATGTGTCAGGCAGGAACATTTTCTCTTACTGGGGCTGTCAGTCTTTTGTTCTATACAAGTATTCACTGACAAGATAGCCTCACCCACGTTATGGAGGCCAATTTACTCTACTCAGAATACTAATTTAAATGTTAAACTCGTTCAGAAACATCCTCACAGAAACACCAAGAAGAATGTTTGACCAAATATCTGGGCACACCATGCCTCAGTCAAATTGACACTAAAATTAACCATTAGGGTAGTACAAATATTTTCTATTTGGGAATGCTTTGTAATGTAGTGTGTAAATATTATATATATGAAGAGTCATATTTTCCTTTCCATTATTTGTTCACACGTTTTTGTTCTGCTAAAATGAAAATAGATGGGCTCAATCATTGGGTATATAATTTATTTGGAAATCATAGTCTTTACTACTGTAAATCAGCAATTTAATATGGTTTATAATTCTTTCATCACCATTAAAATTCTCCTCTGGTTCCTCTTTGAGTTCTCAGTATTCCTCTCAAAAGAAGCTTAAGGAAATATTTTCTAAGAGTTTCCATATGTTAACTTACTTTAGTGCAAACCAGAAGCTGACCAATTGTTATATAAAATATTGCATATATATTTATTATTAAGGAATTCAAAAAAATTGAGATTTTTTTTCATCTTACATATTTAAAATAAAAGTTAGTTTAATTTTATATTTAATTTCTGTTATCCAGCATTAATTTGGTCATAGTTAATGTCATGTTATATATACTCATATGGACACTTGGTTCACTGTCCTATGCAGTTGGATGTAGATTTTACCTTAAAATATTTTAATATATCGGATAAGAAACTGGGCTATGTTTCACAATTCCAGTTACTTGGACATATAATTTATATATATATAAAAGGCTAATATGCAAAATGTCTCTTCGGGAATTTGACTGGAAGACTGGGAGTTTGATTGCTCGCTATGACATGCGCTGACTGCCAGGGGGCAAGGTGGAATGAAGGAAGGCCCTGGCCAGCAGCCAGAAGGCCTCAATTGGCCCTGATCGCTGGCCAGGCCTAGGAACCCTACCTGTGCACGAATTTCATGCAACAGGCCTCTAGTTTTATTATAAGTCATGAAGAAACCTGGCTCCCCCACCTAGAAAAACAATGGAAGGCATGAAAAAAGCCTGTGTCTGATGCATTTTTCTTCAGGAACAACAGACTTGTAATCTGCAACAGAAAATTGCTAGTTTTAGAAAATTATATATTGCTAATTATTTATAGTAGTTACCATCAACCAATCATTGGAATTATTATCAAATAATATTTCATCAATATCCTCAAAAATAAATAATAGGAATTACCAAAAGCATCATTTCTAATAAAGATCATAAGTACACTGTTTAAGTAAGTAAAAAATCACTATTAGTTTCTTATTAATTAATCCTATATAATAAAAAGGTAATATGCAAATTGACCCTCACACTGCAATGCCATCACAAGATGGCAGCACGCACAGCAGGGGCAGGGCAGTGGGGGCGGGGCCGGTGGCTGCTTTGCGTGACTTCTGCTGGGTTTTCTGTGGCCCCATGTATTCGCCACAGGGGTGGGAACCAGCAGCTGTGAGGTCCAGAGGCGGGGTATCAAGGCAGCACTCCAGGGCTCGGGGCCGCCCCATGGCACGCCGGCCATGTGGGGCGGATCTCTGGGGCTTGCGGCGGTCCCATGGCGCGGGGGGGGGGGGGGGGAGGGACGGGGAAGAGGGGTCCCAGGTCTCGCCCGATTTCGCCCGACAGGTCACTAGTTCAACATAAAACAAAACTTTGAATATAAATATAGGATCTTACTTAAATAAGGAAAATGAATAATTCATCTCTGCCCACATATAAAATATAAATTGCAGGACATGCTAAGGCTCGTTTGTTGAGAGCCATCATTTTGGCTTTCCATCATGGTCCTGGCCATCCCTGGTGCTTCCTTTGATTAGTGTTATTGTTGGTGGGAATGCTGTTTCTTCATCAGGTCTAAGGAAACTATTTTGTAAGGGCTGTTTTCCAACTTTAGAAATTTGGTGTTTTTTTTCTTTAAATAGAGAAATCAGCTTATAGTTATTGAAATGGATGCATGATATATATATATATATATATATATATATATATATATATATATACACACATACTAGAGGCCCGGTGCACAAAAATTTGTGCACTCGGGGGGGAGGGGGGGTCCCTCAGCCTGGCCTGTGCCCTCTAGCAGTCTGGGACCCCTCGGGAGATAACGACCTGCTGGCTTAGGCCTGCTCCCGGGTGGCAGAGGGCAGGCCCAATCCCTAGGTGCAGCCCCTGGTCGGGCTCAGAGCAGGGCTGATTGGGGAGTTGGGGCGCCGCCCCCTGTCACACTCAAGGCAGGGTCGATGGGGAGGTTGTGGAGCAACCCCCTGTCACACACAGAGCAGGGCCCATCAGGGGGGTTGGGGCTCTGTACCCTGTCACGCACAGAGCAGGGCCCATCAGGGGGTTGGGGTGCTGCCCTCTATCACCCACAAAGCAGGGCGGATCAGGGGGTTGGGGCGCCGCCACTCTCACACTCAGGGCAGGGCTGATGGGGAGGTTATGGCTCTACCCCATCACACACAGAGCAGGGCCCGTGGCGGGGGGGAGCTCCCCCGTATCAGGCACAGAGCAGGGTGGATAGGGAGGTTGTGGCCCCGCCCCCTGTCACACACAGAGCCGCAGGGCGATCAGGGGGTTTGGGTGCTGCCCCCTGTCATGCTGATTCCAGTGCCGGGAGGCCTCACGGCTCCGCTGATCCCGGTGCTGGGAGGCATATTACCCTTTTACTATATAGGGTAGAGGCCTGGTGCATGGGTGGGGCCGGCTGGTTTGCCCTGAAGGGTGTTCTGGATCAGGGTGGGGGTCCCCACTGGGGTGCCTGGCCAGTCTGGGTGAGGGGCTGAGGGCTGTTTTCAGGCTGGGGGTGACTGAAGCTCCCAAATGCTCCTTTTTTTCTTTTTTTTTTTATTCTGGGCCAGCTTTAGCTTGAGGCTTGGCTCCAGCTCTTAGGCCTCCGGCTGAAAGTAGGTTTCTGGCCTTTGCATACAATGTTGCGAATCTGCTGGCTGAAGTTGGGCGTATTTGTTACAGAGTTTCTTAAACTGCCGGCTCAGAGGCAGCGGCAGGCGGGGAACGTTGGTTTCCTCCGTCACTGAGGCAACCAAGCCTCATGTTAGTTTCAAGCTGCCTGGCTGCCAGCCGCCATCTTGGCTGACAGTTAATTTGCATATCTCGCTGATTAGCCAATGAAAAGGGTATCGGTCGTACGCCAATTACCATGTTTCTCTTTTATTAGATAGGATATATATATATATATATCTCACAATTTCAGCATTTGATTGTTTTTTAATAGTACTTTTTTGACCTTTACACATAGAGATAGTTTTATTTTTAAAACCACTGTTGCTGTGTTACATAATGCTTCTGAAGTTAAAGAATAGAAGAATTACAAGAAACTTAAAGGCAAAACAATTTAAGTCGCAAAGCAGCATGACAGCAACAGAAGTAAATCCTCCCCTACTGGGAAGTAAGGTGATTAAAAATGATTACCAGATGCAAACAGGAAACTAAAAATACATATATTATACAAGGTCATAGCAGGAACAGAAAGTCAGCAGTTCAGCCAATACTTACTTTAAGGAAGTCTAGATCAGTGTTTAAAGATACGGATTTGAGTTCTTGGGTCCACCTCTCAAGTTCTTTAAGTTATAATACTCTCTATAATACTCTCATTTCATCCATAATGAAAACACACTCAAACTACACTGGTTGGACTTTGTGGCAAATCATTAGCAACTTGAACACAATTCAGGTTTTTATACTTGTCAATTCAGTCACTTCTTGAACCATCCCATAAAGTCCAAAATACCTATGTTATAAACTATCTTAAAAGATAGGCATATTCTCAAATGTTTTAAATGTAATCTAAGCGTAAATTAAATATAGGCATTAGAAACTAGAGGGAAGAAAACAGAGGGAATCAATAAGAAACTAAATCTGAATGGAAGGTTTTCCCAATATATTTAAAAATAGACACTTCCCTTTCAATGAAATATAACGTGTAAATATTCATTTATTACTATGCAATCTAGTTTGCTTCTTCAAGAAAGTGCATCTTAACAGCTGTAATTTGCACAATTATAAATTTAAAATTTTCTCTTTCATCTTCCATTTGAAAATGAAGAGATTTTTGATTGTCTGTAGTAATTAGACTGAGGAGTAATATATACTAAATGTATAGTTAGTCCAAAAAGAAAACTTTTAAGTCGTATATTTGGTTTGAATGACCTGAAGTATTTTTCCAAGATACTTCCAATAATATTCATTATGGAGCATTTATGGTGACCTCAGTGCCAGCCTAGGCTCTATCACACAGATACATACATTATGATTTTCTCCGTGAAGTGCTACAATCTGGTTGAAGAAGTGATTTGCAGAAATATTAACAAGAAGTACAGGGCAATGCTGAACTGATAAAGAGAGTGACATCAGCTGTTTAATTTGTGCTGGGCAATTTTTTCCAATGAATGTGGAAGAAACCATGGTTCTTCCTTTTCTTTCCTCAGTTTTTCACATCTGAGCCCACAGAAGCTTTGCTCTGGATCAGTTAGAATCTATTATCTGACTTTTCTCTTTTTCCTTCTTGTGGCCTTTTCTTTCCATGTTTCTCCAGGAAAATTCCTAATGGTCATCCTGCACACCCAGCTAGGTGCCAGCTTCTCCAGGTAGCCCTACCGTACGTTCTCTCTGCCTTAGCCCCTCACAGCGCTTACCCTACTGTACTGTAATTACAGGCTCAGTTGCTGTTGTCCTTCCTGATTGGACACAAAGCTATGTCCAAGCTCTGTGCACAATACCTGTTTCAAGAAAGCAAGTGCTATGAATGCATTTAGTACAAAGAATAAAGTAGAAAGTATATCTATTCTTCTCCCAACCCAAAAAGGAGAAGTAAGAATCAAAGTGCTGTCTCTAGAGCAAACATCTGGTGGTCTAGGACTGACTCATGGATTACCCATATTATGGCTATGTCATTAGCAATCAAACCTGGAACAACTCTTCTAACTACCACTCTAACCACCAGCCATTTCATGACCCCATTCTCTCTCACTCTCTCATACACAATCTATACCCAAGTACAATAAATTTCATCCTAAATATCTCTCAAATGCACCCACCGTTCCTAACACTGTAATTTCTCATCTCTCACTTGGACATAAGAAATATTACCCCAAATAATTCCTCCAGCTTCTCTCTTCACAGAAGCCAAAGTGATATTTTGAAGATATAGATCAGGTCAGAGTCATTTCCCTTCAATATCTACCTGCTGCTCTAAGAAGAAAGACCACACCTTTTAAGCTCACATCTACTGTGACGTGTGGACCTGCTCCACCAGTCCCCCCTGCCACAAGCCCTACCAATTTCCCCTTTGCTCCATACACCGCGCTGCATCTGTATTCTTTCAGTTCCGTCCCTGATGCTAAGCTTTTTTCTAACTCAGAACCTTTCTGTTTGCGTTTTCCTCTTCCTGTTTTGCTTTAGTTCTCTGCACGGCCATCCCTATCTAACTCACTCCACTTATTCTTCAGAAAACAGCTCAAAGCTCCTCTGTCCACACAATTAAGTCTGGTCTCCCTACTCTTTACACAACTGTATTTTTCCTTTAATATTACTCCCTATAGTTTGTAACCATATACACACATATGTAACTATCCAATTAATCTCTGTCTCCCCTACTAGGTTGAATGTGCCGTAGATATTAGGACTGTTGTGCTAAACATATCCCTAAAGACCATTATAGGGCCACATATAAGGTCTCCAAAAATATTTTTTGAACAAATCAATGCAATAAAAGAGAAACAAATGAAATTTAAAAATCATGAGTATAAGAAACACTAAGAATGTGAATCTTTAGTAATAACCAAGACAAGGGCGAAACCAGTTACCAGATCATTAGGCTGAAGAGCATGCCTCCATGATTTCCTTTCTCCCAAACATCTTTGGAATGGTCAAGAACAAGTACGTTTTCAAAGAAAGTGCAAATGAGCAGCACATGTAGCAAGTGTATCATTAATGTAATAATTGATTTGGTGCACTCAGGACTCAGTCTTTTATAAACTTTGGACAGAGAGCTGAGAGGACAAAAGCTTAGTGCTATTGACTGGGCTGACACTTTGTGGATATGTTGAAGGAAGTACCAAAATGGAAAATCAAACTGTTTCCCTTTTTCTAATATATATTAATGCAAACAAAATAAAATAAAGTTAATAATCAGAAACATATGACAACATCTAAAAATTGTGTTTGGTTATGAGGAAGTTATGTATAGAAGAAAAGGCTGGGTAAATCAAGGAAATTTTCATAACAAACATTGGCCTATATTATAGAGAACAAGATTTCTATATGTGTCAGAAATAATTTGGAAAAAAAATTGATAAAAATATTAGTAAACTAGTTTTCTATTCTTAGAAGCTTAGAGAATTGGAAAATTAAAAGCATCATGGTCACTTAAGTTGAAAGCTGCCACACACACCTAGCCAAATAGAGATTACCAGGGATAACTTAATTGGTTATTTTCAAGAGAACTATATATTTTTAAGCTTAATAATTTTCCTGAAATTTAAAAAGAAGAAACGATGAGATGGAATAGTGAATAAAAAAGAAGGTGACCATTTTGGGAAAGTATTTTATATGCAGTTTTCAAAATTCCTTGTGAGTGTATCCAATATTTAGGGTTGAATTTTACCTTTCTTATCTTCGCATTTTTTATATGAATGATGAATTATAATGTTGGTTTACCTATTTTATTTTTCTGCTTGCAATCAGTATTTGTTTTAACCTTGGTTTTCTCTATTGCTTTTGCAATTGCTTCTTCTACTTCTCACCAATTCATTTACAGTGCCAAAACAAAGAGGTTTGCAATTTGAGGCCAAATTCTCCTTAATCGATTCCAAATTTGCAAAAACGAAGCAAAGGCAACATTTGTCAGCCTGGCAGATGCTTATGTTGGACGATCATTTTATGTTGTTTTTGGAAAAGGAGGGCTGGAAATCTTAATTTCTCATCCCTTCATAGAATAATTTTGGACCATATTACAACCATTAATGCCAACTTCAGTGTGAAGAATTCCAGCCGTTGAATTTTTCTTTTCTGAAATTTCTTTAGTATTTTGTGTTCCTGTGGCTTTATAAAAAGCATCCATCTCTTTATTCAACATCACGAACATTCTGCAGGTTCTCTGTTCCCTCTTTAAGCCAAATATGTTGCTTCTGAAATTCAGTTAGGATCAGTGTGGCTTGAAAAGACCATGAGAATTGGTAGCTATCTGCTGAGTAAATGTGTTTCTTTTTCCTTCTTCTTCCTCTCACATCCTGCCAAAGTACCCTCCATTTCATTTTTTTATCCCTCAAACAACAGTCATTCCCTGTGGATGTTGATTAGAATTTGGAAAAAAAGAGAGCTCAAGATACGCTTTGACTAACTTACCACGTTTGTAAAGGGATTTGTCATGCTTGGTCTGGAATCTCAACTTCCTTTGGAACTTGACCTTTAAAGTGAAGAAATTAGGATACCTGTTGGGTTACTCCTTATCTAATAAATTAACTCTTGGGACCAGTAAGTTCTGACATTTCATAATCATAAGTTTCTGATTCTCTATATCACTTACTTAGCTCCTGTGGTGCTAATAGGATCTGATCCCAATATGGTGTACAGCATGGGTTCCTTAACAAATACACAGGTCCAAGGCATGAATAGCATTTGTTTCCTGCTGTATTGCCTTGACCAAGCTACCTTCTCCAGCATTATTTTTATTTTCTCCTCTCTACTTGCTTATTTCTAATATTCCAAATGATAAAGTAATGTCACACTGTATGATTTGTATGAAAGAAATTCAAGAATGCATTCAGGAGGTACCAAGTTTGAATTCATATTAGTTCTAGAGAATAGCCAAGTTTTAAAACTATTTGTAGTTAAAGAAACTAAGTTTTATTTTACATTACTTGAAAGTTGTTTCTGCCTCTGACTGAACAATTCTTGTAGAGTTATTTTTTTTTTTATCAACTAGACAGGAAAGATTAATTAGTTTGGGGGAATCAAATCATTCTGTTTGCCAGGTTTAGTGCTAATTTTGGGATGACAGTATATCAATTGTATTCTACAACAAAAAGACACACACAGAGCTTTGCAAACATGAAAATGTCTTGTTTTTATTTATTTTGGATAAGATAGATTAATATTTCCAAAGGGGTGTGTAGATCAAACACCATAGTAAATTTCCAATAAAACAACAAACAGCTAATTAAATAAGGTAATAATTTATGCAAAATGCCCGTGACATGATAGAAACCTAAAATGAGAAATCACTCAACCATCTTTGTTTTCCATTCTAGCTAAGAATTGTAGAATATAATTTGGGGAAAAGATTGTAAAGATACATTTTCCTCCTTATAAAGCAGCGGTTCTCAACCTGTGGGTTGCAAACCCTTTGGCGGTCTAACGATCCTTTCACAGGGGTTGCCTAAGACCATCCTGCATATCAGACATTTACATGACGATTCATAACAGTAGCAACATTACAGTTATGAAGTAGCAACGAAAATAATTTTATGGTTGGATCACAACATGAGGAACTGTATTTAAAGGGCCAGAAGGTTGAGAACCACTGTTAAAGATTCAAAAAATCTAGCATTTCCAAATGCCTGCTATAAAATTTTGACATTTTATAAGTATTCTCTGTAAGTTTTAGGGTTTTAAAAATAATTTCCTATTTGAATATTAATTAGTTATAGAATATGACTTATGTAATGTAATAATTAAATGTTGACAATTGATTAACATTAATTATAATATTCTGATAGAAAACTAACTATTGTAAAACTGAATCCAAACTCTGAGAAAGTTCAGATGCAGCAGTTGCTAAGATCTATTTCTCTGCTCAGACAGCTGTACTGTTAGTAATTTTATTCTAGTGTTTAAGAAAAAGACTATCTGTGTCATTTTCTTTGCTTGTTTCATTTCTGTCAAGTTAATATTCTTGTGGTTAAATGTATTGCAAGCACATTTTTCAAACTCATACAATTTGCATCCAGGTTGCAGCAATTTCCAAACCCAAAGTGGTTGAAGTACAAAGTTTTATCTTTGTTAGCAATAAATCAACAAACCCAATTAGGAAAATGTAGAACTCAAAACATTTGACAAGACAAAATAGTCAGCTTTCAGTTTTACC
Source organism: Myotis daubentonii (assembly GCF_963259705.1). Classification (NCBI taxonomy): domain Eukaryota; kingdom Metazoa; phylum Chordata; class Mammalia; order Chiroptera; family Vespertilionidae; genus Myotis; species Myotis daubentonii. Next base: position 209,346,548 of record NC_081841.1, on the reverse strand, counting down.
GGATCAGCAACTTATAACAAGTTCAAATATATTATTCATGAAATGTGCTGTAAAATTCCATTGTTTAATCAGCAGAGAAGACTGTTCAAGGGGATGAATTGTTCTGTGGACACCACAGGTTAATCTAAACCTGAACCTTGGTTTGTAGTGCACATGACAGCTTACCTTGAGACCTGAAAGGGTGGGTTGTCCAAGGATCACAAGTGAAGAAAATCTCTCATACAAGATTGACTACATCTACTGCTGTCTCTTTTCTTAGAATAATACAAAATTAGCTAATGACTTCATCAGGTTGAAGAGTGGTTCTACTGTTAATACAATATTTTTCTCTAAATTTTCTTGTGATAATATCTAATTTTATAAAATGTTATATAATTCAACTATTGGAAAAGATTTATCTTTCAGAAATTTTATCCTATCTAATAGAAGAGTAATCCTATCTAATAAAAGAGTAATATGCAATTGACCATCACTCCAACACACAAAATGGCCATCCCCATGTGGACACAAGATGGCCGTCAGGGGAGGGCAATTATGGGCGATCAGGCCTGCAGGGGAGGGCAGTTATGGGTGACCAGGCCTGCAGGGGAGGACAGTAGGGAGAGACCCAGGCCTGCAGGGGAGGGCAGTTGGGGGTGACCAAGGCCTGCAGGGGAGGACCATTGGGGGTGACCAAGGCCTGCAGGGGAGGACAGTTGGGGGGGGACCCAGGCCTGCAGGGGAGGGCAGTTGCAGGGACCAGGCCTACAGGGGAGGGCAGTTGCAGGGACCAGGCCTACAGGGGAGGGCAGTTGTGGGGAATCAGCCCTGCAGGGGAGGGCAGTTGGGGGCAACCAGGCCAGCAGGGGAAGGCAGTTGAGGGCGACAAGGCCTGCAGGGGAGGGAAGTTAGGGGTGACCAGGCCTGCAGGGGAGAGCAGTTAGGGGCAACCAAGCTGGCAAGAGATGGAAGTTAGGGGTGATTGGGCCAGCAGGGGAGGGCAGTTGGGGACAACCAGGCTTGCAAGGGAGGGCAGTTAAGGGCAACTGGGCTGGCAGTTAGGGACAATTGGGCCAGCAGGGGAGCAGTTAGGTGTCAATCAGGCTGGCAGGTGAGTGGTTAGGGGCAATCAGGCAGGCAGGTAGGTGAGTGGTTCGGAGCCAGCAGTCCTGGATTGTGAGAGGGATGTCTAACTGCCCGGTGATATCGGGCCTAAATGGGCAGTCGGATATCCTTCAAGGGGTCTCAGATTGGAGAGGGTGCAGGCTGGGCTGAGGGACACCATCTGCCCCCGCCCTGCACGAATTTCGTGTACTGGGCCTCTAGTTTTAAATAAATAATTATAAAAAATTAATTTTTTTAATAATATTTACTGTAGAATGTTGATTGCAGTCCATGTTAAAAAAAAACAACAAACTTGCTAATGTAAAATACAAGGGTCTTGCCCAACTGGCATGGCTCAGTGGTTGAGTGTTGAGCTATGTACCAGGAGGTCAGGGTTCAATTCCTGGTCAGGGCATATGCCTGGGTTGTGGGCTTGATCCTCAGTGTGGAGTGTGCAGGAGGAAGGCGATCAATGATTCGCTCTCATCATTGATGTTTCTATCTCTCTCTCCCTCTCCCTTCTTCTCTGAAATAAATAAAAAATATATTAAAAAATAAAATATAAGGGTCTTGGAAATAAAGTTGATTGATTTTAAGTTTTGACAAAGTTTTATTAAATAATAAGTTAGCATTCTAAGGACTATTAGAACCTTAGAAATATTTGAACATTAAAACTATTCAAATTGAACCTGTCAAGGCCTTATGCTATATTAATACATATTATAATTTTTAATGTGTAGTTACCATGCAGTGCTTAACCTCTGTGAATATTGATTATTTTACAGCAGATTAAGTTTTTAAACTCTTTAGCTTAAAAGTTGCTGAATGTGAATGAAGAGGAGGTGGCAGTGGGTGATAATGGGGAGTGCTGATACAATACCTTTCTCCCTTTCTTTTGGAATCATCTTCATTTACTTCATTAGTCCAAGTAAAGGAGATCTTTTTGAGAAATTACCTCTAAAGATATGATGATGGTGTAAGGCATGTTACTTAACACATTGTTTGCGGGTAGTTTTTATCGCGCGCTAACAGGTGGCGCGGGCCATTTTTGCTAATTTTTTGCGCAAATGGCAACGTTCAGTAAAATTACGATAACTTTAGTTTACGTATTTAGACATTACCCGCATTCTACCGCTAGTCTATAAAAAACGTATTAATATGTGTCCCGCGCGCTACTACACTGGTAGAACGTATAAATACGTTTCCCGCATACAGTGTGTTAATATATGACTTATGGGTGCCAGAAGGTCCCTCTGTCCAATTTTATCTGGCCCATTGGCTATTTGAGAGTTCCCTAGTGTGCATTTCTTTGGAGATAAAAATGCAAATGTTATCTGAATTTTTGAGAATGATATCGACAAATGAAAAGAGATCCAAAGACAAGTAATTTGCTTCATGATGGTCTAAGAAATATATCACATGAGGAATATTAAAGGAACTGTGATATTAGTAATGTGAATAATAGAAGCATTTGGAGGGAATAAGGTATTTCTATCCCCATCTAAGAAAAGCTGCCATATGTAAGAGTGAATGTCATGCAATAATTCTAAGTAATTTTAAGGGCAAAAATTTCAAGGAAATAATAACTAGAAGTCCCAGGGTATCCAGTGTGAATCCTATATAATAAAAGGCTAATATGCAAATCGACCGAATGGCAGAATGATCAGTCGCTATGGTGCGCACTGACCAGACACTCAATGCAGGAGCTGCCCCCCTGGAGGTCAGTGTACTCCCACAGGGGGAGTGTCACTCAGCCAGAAGCTGGGCTCACAGGAATGGGCCTAAGCCTTCAGTCAGACATCCCCCAAGGGCTCAAAGACTGCAAGTGGGTGCAGGCCTGGCTGAGTGGACCCCCCTTCCGAGTACATGAATTTTGTGCATTGGGCCTCTAGTAAATATATAAAAAGATTTTATTAGTTTATTAGTCCAAAATGAAATGAACTTCCATAGGAGATGATTGTATCTCTGTCCAAATGGAGTGCTTTAACACATTGGTTAGAAATCATATGCTGGAGACAGTGGAGAAAACAAAGTTAACACAAATGTTACATGTGCCAGGCCCTGTTTAAGTGCTCAACATATAATCAGTAAATTTAATCCTAACAAGCATCTAGAAAGGTAAATTTTAAATCACTCCATTTTACAGATGAAGCAAAGAGAAGTTTAACATATCAAAGGTCATACAAGTATTAAGTATGGATCTCTGTTTTGAACTTATGCAGTTTGGTTTTAATATCCATTCCCTTATTCATTATACTATATTTACTCCAAGAGTGGTCTATTTTACTAATGTTGACATAAATATTATATAAGTATCTATCAGTTTCTATATTAATAAAAGGGTAATATGCTATTTAGACCAGGTCAACCAGACATCTTCTAGATGTCCGACTTCCTTCTGGACAAAGCCACGGTGGCAGGAGCCGAGGCAGAGGCAGTTAGAGGCAATCAGGCTGGCAGGGGAGCAAGCAGTGAGGGGTGATCAGGCCAGCAGGGGAGCAAGCAGTTAGGGAGGATCAGGCCAGTGGGGGAGCAAGTAGTTAGGGGTGAGATCCAGCATGGGGGGGCAAGCAGTTAGGGTGCGATCAGCCTGGTGCAGGGGGGCAAGCAGTTAGGAGGCGATCAGGCTGGCAGGGGAGGGAAGTTGGGGGCAATCAGGAAGGCAGGCAGAGGTGGTTAGGGGCAATCAGGCAGGCAGGCAGGTGAGCTGTTAGGAGTCAGTGGTCCTGGATTGTGAGAGGGATGTCTGACTGCTGGTTTGCGGGATTGAGCCTAAACCAGCAGTCAGACATTCCCCGAGGATTGGAGAGGGTGCAGGCTGAGCTGAGGGACCCTCCTCCCCACCCCCTTGCATGAATTTCATGCAATGATCCTCTAGTCTAATATAATGAAATGGGAAGAAGAATATATATGAAAAGTAAGTCACAAAAATAAAGGGCATTAATTTTGTTGCAGATACCACTCAGAATGATACCTCAAACAAGATTTAGAAGACTTCCCAAAACATACTTCCCAATATATTTTAGAGTGATCATCACTTATAGATTAGAGCGGCGGTTCTCAACCTTTGGGTCGCGACCCCTTTGGGGATCAAACGACCCTGTCACAGGGTTCGCCTAAGGCCGTCAGAAAACACATATATAATTACATATTGTTTTTGTGATTAATCACTAAGCTTTAATTATGTTCAATTTGTAACAACGAAAATCCATCCTGCATATCAGATATTTACATTACGATTCATAACAGTAGCAAAATTACAGTTATGAAGTAGCAATGAAAATAATTTTATGGTTGGGGGTCACCACAACATCGGGAACTGTATTAAAGGGTCACAGCATTAACAAGGTTGAGAACTACTGGATTAGAGTAAAGAGTGATTTTTCAGTAATCCTCAGTTGGAGTACTCGAATAAATTTTTTCTAACAAAGTAAACATCAAAAGAACCCATTTTCATCATGTTTCCTTACTGACCTGTAGTTTTCCATGAACTTAAGTATAATTTTATGCCCCCATTATTTAACCCCACTTTTAGCATTCAACTCTTGTATAATTCTGATTTTTCTCATTTTGATTCTCTTTCCACATTCCCTATATATCTAATACCTCAGTTTAGACTCTGTTTTTTTTTGCCTATGTTATCTTATTAACTTAAAATAATAAAATCCAAATTTAGTTGTAAGTGCATGTTGTTTGATCTCTTCTTGAAGGCTTTCCCCACAGAAGTCTTTATTTAGTCTAAATTATGGTCATAAATGTAGTTGATAAGTTTAGAATTTCTTAATTTGCCAATTAAAGTATAAACCATTTATTGTATATACTTTGACAACTGTAGTTCAGTAATGGTATTTTTTTAAAAAATATATATTTTATTGATTTTTTACAGAGAGGAAGGGAGAGGGATAGAGTTAGAAACATCGATGAGAGAGAAATGTCGATCAGCTGCCTCCTGAACACACCTGACTGGGGATGTGCCCGCAACTAAGATACATGCCCTTGGCCGGAATCGAACCCGGGACCCTTCAGTCCACAGGCCGACACTCTATCCACTGAGCCAAAGCAGTCAGGGCAATAATGGTATTTTTTGATACTATGGATAACTGACAATGATTTAATTCTGAATTTCTTTATTTGCCTGATATGGTAATTTCTAGAGGGGTTAATAATAGTGAGTAGTTTTTTTCCTGTAACAAATTTCTCTTAGATCTTTAAAATTCTTATTAAAAAACTAGAGGCCCAGTACATGAAAATTCATGCACTTGACGGGGCGGTGGGGGCGGGGGGGTCCCTCAGCCGGACCTGCCCCCTCTCACAGTCCGGGAGCCCTCAGGGGCAGGAGGCGACCCAGCAATCGGGAAGGGGATTCCCCCATCATACCTCTGCTGCCACCACTGCCAGCAGCGCAAGCCTCGGCCAGCCCTGGTTACCTGCGCCTTGGGCCGGCCCTGCGTGGCTGGGGGCTTATGACCTGACTTTACCCAGCAGATTCTTTCTTGCTCATTTAACAAATATTTATTGAGCCCATTCTATAATCCAGGCAAATTTCTAGACAGGGGTTAATACCACTGAACCAAACAAAGTAGTAGGTCCATTCAATGGAGAAGAGGAAAGCTAAAGTGAGAATATCTAATTCCTTATCCTTGCAATTAAAGGAGTAAGTCCTCTTTTACCAGAGTGGAGTAAATAGGAGTTAGAGAGAGAGAAACCAAGTGCCTGCTACAGCTAACTGGGAGTGTCTTTTTGGAAACATGAAGGAAAGATTGAAGCTCCCTCTGACTTAAACGAGACATAGCCTATATTAGCATTCAGACATTATGGGAGACATAACAGATTAAACCTTGTCTTTCATTTAGATGTCAAGGTGATATTTGATATGAATAACTTTTGTAAATGGGTAGCAGAGAAGGATCTAGGAAATAGTGATATTAAAAATATTTAACGAGTAGTTTGTCATGGGTATTGACCAGTTCTAGTGGATAGTGGTTAAAACTATGCTGTGGCCACACCAAGGTGTCCTGGTGAATCTTGTTAATGAGCACGGAAGAATTGAGGAAAGATCATCAAAGTACAGAGTGATAAGGAATCTGGAGTTACTAAAGATAAAGTCACCCACTTTTGCTTACTGACACCTGGCCTAACCATAACTCTGATTTTAATTGTCGTAAATTATATAATCAAGAATCACTTTTACTTTGAAATTATTTGGGAACATAGTCACCCATACATTCCAGAAATAACTTTTTTATTGGATAATATGTTAAATTTTTAGTTAGCTCCTTAACTGAATAAAGTTTTAAGAAGGTGACTAGCTATGCTAAAAAATCTTCAATGTGCATGCTTATTCTTATGTTATTTTTAATTTATAAAATATTTGTAATATTTTTATGGTTTGATTTTGTATTACAATGTTATGAAAGTACTTGATACAGCTTAAGTAATATCTCTTAATTTGACATTATCACCAATTCTTTAACTAAGGGCCAATCCATTAACATAAACTTATACAAATTCAGCTTTCCATCATATGTGCAAAATATGTGGCTATGTAAAACTTTTTTCTCAAATGATTTTAAAATCTTATTTATACTTTTTATTTTTTCACATTCTTTCAAAATATGATTTGCTTTCATAATTGGAAGAATTTTGCATCAGTTGAATCCATTGTACACATGGTAATCTTGATACATTAGATTAGCTTTTTCTTTACATTCTGGCACATTTTCATTAAAATAAAATTGAAGGATTTTATAGTAAGCATACTTTTATTTGGTTACACTGCTTTAAGAAATAATACAGATATATTCCCATATATTGTTAAATATGTGTTTGTTTCTGCTAAGTACTTAGATGTATTATGAAGTAAAAAAATACACAATTCCTTTCTAAGCCTATTGCTAACTGAATCTTGCTAAGGTGTAAGGAACTAGTTTGATATTAGTTTCATACCCAGGAATTTCAACTAAGTTAAATAAAAAAAGCAACTGCCAGATTTTTAATTAGAAAAATATGCAATAATATGCCTTATAGCCTCAGTGTGTGTGTATGTGTGTGTGTGTATGTGTAATCTTTTTGCACTTACCTACATATTCAATTTTATAACTGAAGACACAGAGCTTTGTATATCATAACCCTTTACTGTGGCAGTGTTTTGGTTGTTTATGATGACCGTGGTTACTCTTGCTGACAAGTGATAGCCTTTTGTGCGAAGGTATAACCAGTTCCTAATGTACCTTCAGCATTTCCAGCCAGAAACATTTTTTGTCGGAGCTATGCTCACAAATGCCTCAGTATCTTTTCAGTGATAGCTTCTTCCATGCCCCTTATTTACTATACTAGCTTGACATTATGACCTTTGGGAGTCCATGTTTTCATTTGGTTTATGAAGTGATGGCAAAGGCAGGATGTGATTCCTCAGGAGAGACTTGAAGTGTGACATCCCAGTACATTACTGAGGATCTAAACGATGCCTGAGAAGTATCTTTAAAAGTTTTTCATTATTAAAATTGTAAACAAATTTCCTGAACTTGATTCTTTTAAAAATGAAATCACTCTAATTTTTTCTCTCAGAATCCTTTAACCTAATCATCAGAGCTTTTAGCATGCCTATTAGAAAGTTAAGACATCGGTAAGACTAAAAATAAGAGCAGAGTTTAAACAAAAGAAATGCATTTTATCATCATTATGCTATAACTGCATTACCCAGTTGTAGTAATTTCAAGGAAATTGTTTAGAACTGGAACAAATAATGTTATCCTACTGGAGTTAAACTCCTTAAACAAAAGCTGAAATTTGTAGTTGTTTAAAGTGACTTTAAATCAAACTTCCTTCAAGGGCTTTTTTTAATGTAAAGTTTGATGATTCAGCTTACCATAATGCTTTTTGTAAAAATATTATAAAATATTAAAAAATAGTAATAACATGAAAACTGTGGCTTTGGAAACCAAGTCCATATAAACATAAAAAATTCTCATATAAAATGTAATATCAACTCATATAATTGAACACATGGTCAAGAAAATATCAGAAAATAAAAAAATTATCAAAATCAAATTTTTAAAAAAATTTTTGGCATTATGTATTAGTTTTCTATAGCTAACATAACATAGCACCACAAACAGAACGGTGTAGAGCAACAGACATTTATTGTCTCACAGTCTGGAGGCTAGAGGTCTGAAATTCAGGTGTGAGCAGGGCTATTCTCCCTCTGAAACCTGTAGGGGAAAGGATCCTTCCTGTGTCTTCCAGCTGTTGTCAGATATTCCCTGGTTTATGGCAGATTAACTAGCCTTCATATGGCATTCTCCTTATGCCTGTCCACATAGTCTTCCCTCCGTGCATGTCTGTCACTGCTCTTTCAAAGTTCTACTCTGTATAAGGACACCGGTCCTATTGGATCAGGATCTACTCTAATGACCTTATTTCAACTTCATTATTCTGTAAAGACCCTATCTATATATATATAAACAGGGAATATGCTAATTAGCCAAGCGTCACAACTGCTCAGGAGGAGCTGCCTGTGCAGATGGGCGGGAGGGGACTGCGTGATGCCCCCACCCCAGCGGCCGCAGGGAGGCTGGGGCTGGGGGCGGGCCAGAGCGGAGACTCAACACACAGGAGCGCCTGCTCCCACGCCAGCGGACACAATGCAGCAGCCAGGGGAGTGCTCTGAGCAGCCACTGCGCGCTCGGAGCGCACCCCCACCCCAGCCGACAAATCGTGGTGGCGCTATGCGGGTCAGGCGCAGGTCCTGGCCCCCCCGTGGGGTGCCTCTTCACACGGTGGGAGGCGGGGCGCCTCTGGTGCAATTTCAATCCTGCGCTGGGCCTCTAGTTTGTACTGGGGATTAGAACATCAATTTATCCTTGATAGGAGAGATACAATTCAACCTATAATAGGCTACAAATATTTTTATTTTTATTTGGAAAAGTAAAAGCTTATGCATTTTACTTTTTTGTAATTCAAAGTATTATCAAGTTCCACTGATACAAAATTTCTGCTTTTTGTAAAATACTGTAATTCTCTCATGTGTAACTTTGTTCCATAGATGAGTTTTGAGGCAAAATAGAATCATAATGATTTATTAGAATTAAATTATAATAGTTATTTTATGTAGGTCTCAGTTTAAAGGAATGGAAATAAATTAGTTTTGCCTAAGAATTTTGCTCAACGTAAATAGCTATTTTCCACATTGCATTGCTTTTTAAATATTTAAACAAGCCAATGGTTTCCTGTCACTTTGGGTGTCTACCCTGTTAATCCAACTATATTTTTGGAGGCTGAGAAGATTTCCAATAAATAAAGTAACACATATAATTTATTAAATGTTTAGTTGCTTGTTAAAGTTATCTCTGTCTTGTCTTTGGCAGTGAAGCATAGTTCTGAAGATATGGATTACCAGTTAGATGTCTTTTATTAATATTTATCTTTATTGTTGAAAGTATTACAGATGTCCCTCTTTTCCCCTTATCACCCTCCACTACTCCTCCCTCCCCCCCAGGCCTACCACACTATTGTCTGTGTCCAAGGGTTATGCATATAAGCATATAATGTCTAGATGTCATTTTTTTTTCTTAATCCTCACTGAGAATATTTTAGAGAGAGTGGATGGGAGGGGGAGAGGCACAGAGAGAGAAACATTGATATGAAATAGATACATTGATTGGTTGTCTCCTGCACTCGCTCTGACCAGGACCAGGGATCCAGCCTGCAATCAAGGTACATGCCCTTGAGTGGAATCCCCACTCAGCAACCTGCAGTCCAAGGGCCGATGCTCTATCCACTGAGCCAAACTGGCTAGAGCTAGATGTCATTTTTTTTTTTTAAGCACAAGCACAGGATCATTAAGTAGGTCACTTTCATATTGGGAATTTCAAAATAGAAACTTGTCCTTTATACTGCCCTAAACTTAGCACGCACCTTTTACTAAAAATATTGTTTTTATCAATGTCTTCAGAGTTTTCTAATAAAAGGGGAGCAGACTTCATGATAGCAGTTGTCATGCAGTATGTTTATTAAGGAGTCCCCTTGGGATCAGCATTCAAAAAAGATGGGAGAGAAGTCAGGATTGGGTCAAGGAAGCAGTTGAACTGTGATGCAGACCCAAGACAGTCTTGGTAAATTCCATGAGAAATTTTGGTGTAGAATGGCACTTCAGAGATGTCCCTTGTTAGGCTGAGCTGACCAAGCCTTAATAAATTCTCAGAGATCAAATCACTTGATAGGAACCATTAGGAGAAGGGTGCCACCTTGGGGAGGTAGCCATCTTCAGCTGATGTGATCCTGGCAGCAGCTAACAGATATCTGCCACAGCCTACTCAACAAATGGGGCAACAAGTCCTTCTTTGCTGGGGCAGCACATCACAGTATGCATCACAGGGAAAGGCATCATAATAATTTGGGGATGTGCTTTTAACCATGCTTTGTCTGGCTCTGCACCAGTGATGTGGATCCATGTAACCTTAGAGAAAAAAAAAAGTAATGTTGTGTTCATTGCATAACAAAAAATGGTTATACCATATTTTTGTTTTCATATATTTGCTTTAGCCAGAGAAGATATGATAGACAAATTTAGGGCTCATCAATATAAGTCTTCAAATTCTCCATAAACTAAGCAATATCTTGGACTCAGAAAGTCCAAACTTATTTTATTTGTTGAGATTTCCACCTTGAAAGTGCATAATGCCTTTAAAAAATTGAATAGAGAAATGGTAAAATTTCAGTTTTGTCAGCAGAATCATCCTGAGTTGTGCTAAAATAAGAGACTGGAAGAAGGTAACTTATTTTCCATTGAAAAGTGAAATAATTTTTAGGGAAGATAGATATCTTTTTAACTTAGGAATCAACAGCCTTAAAGGGAGAGATTTCAGGAGGGTACAATAATATCACCCTGTTGCCATCTATCGTTTTCCCTGTCATGTTTGTCTCTAAACATATAGAACAAATCTGGTCAATCATAACCACACACTGCTAATATATGATGTCTGCTTAGTATTGATATTTTTCTATTCCGAGGTTTAGTTAAATTAGCTCCTAAAGTATTATAAAATTTTCTGTTCCAATCAAGTTAGGTAAAATACCCATTTATATTATTGACATAGATTTTCTATCTGGTTTCCCTAGGTTTCCTACTCAAAATCAAAACAGTCAATTTAATTTTCCAAACATGCAGCTATGTTTGACTCAGATTCCTGCTCAAAAAAACTCTGTGTACCTCAGTGCATATATAATTAAGTGAAATGTCATCTGGAATCCAAGATCATTCATAAAATTGTTTCATTCCATATTTAAGCACTACTCATATTGATGGGCGCTATTAACTCCCAACCTCCATGAGCCAAATAAAATGAAGCATAATTGAACTCTATGATTTTAAATTAGAAATTCATATAATGATGTATACCCTCTGCCCCTCTCCCTTGTTGAGAGATAAGTTAGTTGACTAAATTTTTAATATTTGCCTTAGCCCCAGTTTTCTAAAAGTTTTACAAAATAATTACTTTTATTTTACTTGGTCTTCCTATACATTTCCTCCTTTCCCCCCTTTCTTTCTTTTCTTTTCTTTTTGTTATACATTCCATTCTTCTCCTGAAGACTTCTCCCAAGTTCACAATGTCATCCCCCTAATATGCACAACAATATTTAACAGACTGATTTGATCTGTAAATGCCACAACTACAAATGACTCTATATATTCAACATACTCTTTTCTTCTATAAATTATTTACTTTGCTTACTTTGAAAAATTATGTAGCAACTTTCTGAATTAGTAGTCAAAAAACACACAAGTATTTATTTCACAATTTAAGCTTTAGGTTTTTAAAAAATCTCATTCAGTATTCTAATTTGGCAGTAATCACCATGTTTCACCATTCTTACATTTGAGCAGACCATTTGAACTTTTCACATAAATATGATTTTCCAGTCAGGTTGTGTTTAGAAATTCTGATCGTTCTATTATTTAGTCATCTTTGTTTCTAACAAAGAGCTTAATTGCTGACTTAGACAACTGAGTTTATAATTAGGGAAATGTGTTCTGACAAAACTTTAATGGTGTAATAAAAACACACAGAAGATGAGAACAATTAAGATGTTAATATTAAATAACTATGATAAAAAGTTGAGAGTCCATATAATTGTGTTAGAGCTACTACCATGAGTAAAATACTAATAAATAATACCAAAAATTATGGGGAATGGGAGAACACGCACAAGAAAAATGGTTCCCAGCCAGTATGGCTCAGTGGTTGAGTGTCAACCTATGAATCAAAAAGTCATGGTTCAATTCTCAGTCAGGGCACATGCCTGGGTTGCAGGCTCAATCTCCAGTGTGGGGCATGCAGGAGGCAGCTGATCAGTGATTCTCATCATTGATGTTTCTATGTCTTTCTCTTTCTTTCCTCTTTGAAATCAATAAAAATATATATTAAAAAACACACACACACACAAAGTGGCCATTCAAAAATAAGCCACATAAGTCTGTGACAAAGGGACTCCTCATTAGAGAAAGCCTTAACACAAATTCATGTAAATAGGAGTTGATAAGTAACCTGATAAACAAGAGTTGATCATAGGAAGGAAAATTTCTGTGCTAAGATATAAACTGAGACCACAATTCACATAATTTTTATTAAATAAATAAGTTAGAATGAATGAAAATGGAATAGTTTTTGACATCTCTGAAAAGTGAACTATAAGCATAATAAAAATACTTGATATAAATGAAGGTTGAAGACATGTAATAAAGCAATTATAGAGAATCTATTAGATATGAAGGGCAAAAAGAATATATTTGTCATAAACAGTAAATATTCCTAAAATGAGATTGTAACAAATGAAACAAAAAACATTGTCATATAAATTAGTGTGGCAAAAACTCTTCAAGTTAAAGATGAATTGTGCTGGAGGTAAATATATATACAGGACACTAGTTAAATATGACATTAAAACACATCTGGTTTATTGATATGCTAGGATAAAGAAAGAACCCCTCAAGTAACCAGGCAAAAGTAGAACAAGTCACACACAAATTTCTATAAATTTTCAAATTTTTCACTTAATTTGAAAATATATCATGATACATTTGTACCTACCTCCAAGTCCTAGTTCAAGAAACTCAACAATATCAGGATGTATCCTAAAGTTACAGACACAATTTAGGCATCTCCATTTGCAGTTCCTCAAACCTGACATACCCATATTTCCCTCTCTATGTACAGGAAGATTTTTATGACTGGAATGCTTTGGAAATAACCTGTACCTCCTGAATGTCAGGAACCTCATTTATCAAACAGATATTTATTGGTCCCTCAATGCTTACTTCTGGAATATGCTGGCCTCCTCCATCAGGAATATGCCTCAAGATATATCTTACTCTGTGCTCAAGTGGAACTGTTGTGGATTGCTAGTGGTAATGTAAAATGGCACAGCTGCTGTGGTTACAGTACAGTGGTTCCTCAAAAACTTAAATGTGATCCGGCAATACCATTTCTAAGAATACCCAAAAGAACTGAAAGCAGAGACTTTAATAGGTATTTGTACACCAGTTTTCATAGCAACATTATTCACAATAGCCAAAATGTGGAAACAACCCAAATGTCCATCAGCAGATGAATGGATAAACAAAATGTGGCATATACATACAATGAAATATTATTCAGCTTCTAAGTGAAGATGCCCTTAGTATATGTTAGCACATGGATAAACCTTGAGGACATTATACTAAGTGAAATAATCTATATTTAAAAAGAAAATATTGTATTATTCTACTTATATGAATTATGTAGAGCAGTCAAATTCTTTGAGAGAGTAGAATAGTGGTGAACAGGGTCTGGGGATAGGTAGAAGAGAAGTTACTTTAAACAAAGTACAGAGCTTCAAAAGTTTGAAAAGTTCTGAAGGTAGGTAGTGGTGATGGTTACACAACAATGTGAATGTGCTTAATGCCACTGAATTATGAACTTAAAAATGGTTAAATTGGTAAACATTATTTTATATATATTTACCACAATAAAAAAATAGACTAGAATCTAAATCCATAGAATTCTAGAAGTGTGACCTTCACATATGTAAAATAGAGATACTACTACTACCTATTTCATATGTTTGCTATGAGAATTAATTGGAGAGATATGTAGTACAATGTCTGGCAAATGTTAGGAACCAAAAATACTTAAATATCAAATGTATTACTAATTTGACATTAGGCAGATGTATGTAATTTCATTTTTTACCTTAGATTTCTAAAATGTGATGTCACTCTTATTACATACTAGAGGCCCAGTGCACAAAATTCGTGCACTGGGAGGCGGGGGAGTTCTCAGCCCGGCCTGCGCTCTCTCAAAGCCTGAGATCCCACGGGGGATGTCCTAAGCTGGCAGTCGGACATCCCTCTCATAGTCAGGGAGCCCTTGCTCCTTACCACCCACCTACTCACTGCTCCTTATTGCTTGGCTCACTGCTCCTTAGTGCTGCCGCCACCACAGCTGCACTCGCCAGCCATCAGCCCAGGTTCTGGCTTAGTGGCGCTCCCCCTGTGGGAGGACACTGACCACCAGGGAGCAGCTCCTCCGTTGAGTGTCTGCCCCCTGGTGTCATAGTGACTGGTCATTTTGCTAGTCATTTCGCCGTTCAGTCGATTTGAATATTAGGCTTTTATTATATAGGATAAGAAATTCCCATATTTTTTTAATCAGAATTTTAAATGTTTATTTGCCTCCTGTTCTATAATCTCCAAATGAACAAAAAACTCTTTATTATGTTTGTAAACAATCAACATTTTAGTACTCATAAAAAAAATGTTTGAATTCATTTATTTCTTCACAAGTAATTTTCTTTTATTACTTTGGGTAAAATATTTTATGAAATGATTTTTAACAAACAACTGTAAATGTCAAAGCTAAATTTGTAGATATGTATTCTTTACTCATAATCATTTAAAAATAAATTATATGATTTTGACTGTATAGTACCTGTCTGAAAGAGAGACAAAGCATAGAATGAAGTTAAAATGTAGACAGTGAGGCTGACCTGCAATTATATTTAAGCATGTAGATCATTAATTAACATATTTGAGTTTAATGAAGAAAGCAATTAGATTAACAAAAATCCAATTCCTTGATATTGTACATTTATACTGCATTGACATTCTGCAATTAAAATTCAATTAGAGTTGATACTGCCCTATTAGTTCAGAATCCTTCTCCAAAATATCAGGCCACTGTGAGTTAGCCAGGGAACGATTGACTAAACTCTACTCCTTCATTTCTACTCATTTGAGGCATTGTAATATTTTACGTATTGTGCCTCTAATCTTGAATGAACACGAAGAGTCAGAGGAGATAAAGCTCAGCTTATGTAAGATGTCTAAATTAGTCAAGTAGTAAGGGGCATACAAGAATCGAAATACAGGGCTATTTCCTTTTCTTTATACCAAATGGGCTTCACAAGGATATTCTCATCAGTTCTATGATATATTTTTATATTTAATGTCATCATATTTTGGTTCAGAAACTTTATAAAGCATGTGAAGCTATTGAAATTTCTAGCCTTAATTACTATTTAAAATAAAATTATAGATCATTCCACAGTATGTATATATATATATATATATATATATATATATATATATATATATATATATATAAAAAATACAGAGCAAATTTGCTGAGTTTCAGAGGAATTCTAAATCAGAGTATTCTGAATTGAAAATGCTTTATACCTTTGCTAAGACATTAATTATCCAATTTCAACTAAGCCTAAAAATTCTGAATGACCAATTTCGCCTTGACTCACCAGAAGCACCAGACCTATGCTCCTCAGTGTTTCATGACACCAGGTACCAGATCCATTAGAAGTTCCCTCCTTGTCCCCCACGCAAGCCCAGTACACCTCAGTCTTTCTGGCTCTCATTAGCATGCTGTTACAGAGAGCAAATCTTTCATGAAAACCTTACCAATTGTTATTCAAAGATATACTGTTGTTCTGTTAATGGTATAGTTAACAATCCTATATAATAAAGAGGTAATATGCAAATTGACCATCACTCCAACACACAAGATGGCCGCCACAAGATGGGCTACAGGGGAGGGCAGTTAGGGTTGATCAGGCTGGCAGAGGAGGACAGTTGGGAGGGACCCAGGCCTAAAGGGGAGGGCAGTTGGGGGTGACCAGGCCTGAAGAGGAGGACATTTGGGGGGACCCACCCTTGCAGGGGAGGGCAGTTGGGGGCGACCAGTTTGGCAAGGAAGGGAAGTTGGGGTGATTGGGCCAGCAAGGGAGGGCAGTTGGGGGCAACCAGGCCTGCAGGGCAGGGCAGTTGGGGGTAACCAGGCCAGAAGGAGATGTCAGTGAGGGGCGAGTGGGCCAGGAGGGGAGGGCAGTTAGGGGCATTCGGGCCAGCAGGGGAGCAGTTAGGCATCGATTAGGCTGGCAGGGAGTAGTTAGGGGGTGATCAGGCTGGCAGTTAGAAGAGGTTAGGGGCAATCAGGCAGGCAGGCAGGCCAGCGGTTGGGAGCCAGAAGTCCTGGATTTGAGAGGGATGTGTGACTGCCCAGTGGGATCGGGCCTAAACGGGCAGTCGGACATCCCTTGAGGGGTCCCAGATTGGAGAGGGTGCAGGCTGGGCTGAGGGACACAACCCACCCCCCCCAGTGCATGAATTTCATGCACCGGGCCTCTAGTATTGTGATAACTATCTATGGTGCCAGGTGGGCACTTGAATTACCAGAAACCCTGTAACTTATAAAAATTTCTATCTACTGTGCTGTATACTTGAGACTAACACACAAAAAATGTTGAACGCAAACTATAATAAAAAAGAAACGTAAAAAAGATGTCTATAAAATTTTTATGTAATAGTTAGATGAGGTTTTCATAACTAAATATGGAACAAAGTTTCAGTACCTACAGATTACTTGGAAATCCTAGTCACATGCAGGATATTTTTAAAGAAGCATTGGGCTCTCAATCTTCATTCTTTTAGTTGCAAACTGCAAAACATAAATTTAATAAATCAAAAATTGCCTGTGTATTTAAACAGGCTTGCATTAAAGTTATATTATTTTTATGTTGCATGGCAACCAAGTTTGTTTCCTGATTGGTGGGGAGAGTAAAAACTATTTTGCAGCCTTTGCAACACTAAAAAGAACAATTGCAGCAAAATTCTTCTAATTAAATAAGATTCTTCAGAACATAAATTTGTTGAATCGGAAGACTGCTTCTCTCAGCTCTGCCCATTCTTTAGAAAATTTCACATTTAAAGCATAAAATAAAATAACAGTCTTATTTTTCTGTTAAAGGAAAAACCATATAAACATAAACATACATTGATATATACTTATTTATGCTGTTTGTGAAATGTCCATCTCCTAATATTTCAGAGTTCACAAGTTCAAATATTACTAAAAATGTGTTGTTATTTTTGTGCATAATCAAATTAAGGTATTTTGCCACTGTCACATTGAAGAAATTAAATTTTGTAAGTATGTTTGATTTTGTTATCTTTTTATTAATATTTCCTCAGTGGTAAAATAAGAACAAAGTTCATCTGTCTAAGTATAATATCTTTATACCTAGGCTCATAACACATATTAACAAAAGAAAATGAGATGGCATCAGATTCTTAGAAACTAGCATCCAGTGTTATTAAATAATTGAATAATATCTAGTGATACTCAAGGAATGAAGTTGTAAGTAATTATAATTAATTAGCCTTTCCTTCAAATCAAAGGTTATAAGGAAGCAATTGGAACACACATCCCAGGAAATATGGGCTTTCCAATGATTCTACGACGAGAGGATGTGTTATATTTAAAGAAGACATGACTGGGGACACGCAGTGACAGATTGATGGTGAGTACTGAATATGTTTAATATAAAATTAAGAACAAAGAAAACAAAGACTGACATAAAATGACAGAATGCGTTATATAAGTGTTATATGTTCTACTAATTTTGAGACAGTCCAACTAACAAAAATAGAGTTATTATATAGTAATAATATAATAAGAAATTAAATTTTAATAAGCCTCACATTTAATAACTTAAAGTGAAGACATAGTATTAAAGTTGACAAAGTAAGAAGTAAAAGTGTAAGCATATTTATGAACATGAAGCTACATACCAGGAAATTATAATACTATATACTAAAATAGGAATAATGGAGGAGAGGAGGGGAGGGAGAAGGATAATAAATTTTATTTTTGTTCATAAAAGAAAGAAAGAAAGAGGAGACTAAAGATACTAATATAAAATTTATAGCAGCAAAGGTATGTACATTTTTCAAAATAATAGAATTTTAGCAACAAAAAAGACCATAGAAAAACAATGGATCTTGAAAAATCTGTGTGTGTATGTGTGATAATACATGAAAAATCTGTGTGTGAATGTGTGAATGAACATATTTACAGATTCACATATGATAAGCATATGTATATGAAAGAGTAGATATAATATACATATACATGTACCTATACCTGTATATGTGTGTGTGTGTGTGTGTGTGTGTGTGTGTATACACACATTCATATATACATAAAATAATACAAGGTAGCTTTTTTCTGTGTATTTTTAAAGTATTTTATCTCAAATTCTTTGGATTGGCATATACAAAGCTACAGATGGAGAAAGAGTTTATATAATACCAAGATAGTTTTGTTACTCAAAATCCATTTCAAAATTTTCTCCAGTATATTAAAATGGCAAATGTCTTCTCTGGGAAGGTATCCAGGTTTATAAGAATTTTATTTGTTTGAACAATAATTTAATTTATGATGCAAATTCCAAGTATGGTTTTCATTACATGCAACTTAGTTTTTGAAAATTTTAAATATTTTCTTACTAACTTCATTTGCCCATAAGAGGATATTAGGTTTAAACTTATTTTATTTTCAGTACTTTGTAATATTAAATTGAGCCTTTTAGAATCTGTTTAAAAACCTGAAATTAGCCCTAGCCAGTTTGGCTCAGTGGATAGAGCATCAGCCTGTGGACTGAAGGGTGCCAGTTTCGATTTCGGTCAAGGGTACATGCCTGGGTTGCGGGCTAGGTCCCTGGTAGGGGGCATACAAGAGGCAGTCGATCAATCACTCTCATCATGGATGTTTCTCTCTCTCTCTCCTTCTCCTTTCCTCTCTGAAAGCAATTAAAATATATTAAAAAAACACACACACACACAACAAAACCCTGAAATTGAATTCCTTATTCCTTTTTTATTCCCAAACAATTGTGCTTTCTAATATCCTTTTTTGTCATGGTGTCATGCATTTCCAAGTGCATCAAATTCGAAACAGTTGACCTTCCTTTTATTACATACATTTCTCACCACTCCTCCTCCCACAATACTCAGTTGCCACATCTTGGTCACTTTATTTTCACAGAGTCTCCTCACATTGATTACACTGCCTTTCCATCCCGGAGTCCCTGCTGGCTCATTTTCACTGTCCTGGGAGCCCCCTCACCAGCAATGGTTCCCTAACCAATATGCATTCCTCTATATTAAGCATTTCAAAACCCCGCTCTTACATCACTTCCCTGCTTGGAAACAGGCAATAATTCCAGTGAAATCCAGACTCCTTGCCCTAGCACTGATGTCCCACAAACTCATTCTGATCACCATCTCAGATTTCCCTATGATTCATTGTTGCTTCCCACACCAGATGCCTATGTTGAGAGTCCACAGAGCTGTAAAAAGTGTGGACTCTGGAAACCTGGTTCTGCCATGTGGCAGTTGGGTGGGCTTGAGTGTTTCTAAACTTCTCTGAGCCTTGGTGTTGCTATCTGTGTAACTGCACACTGGGGATTCCTACTTCACTGAGTTGTATTAAGCACTTAAAATGGCATGTGGCACAGTGCTCATCCAACGTCAGCCAGTACTGAGCATTTATGGACGTTCCTTATTTTTGTATTTCTGTTTGTTTTCACTGGCAATTGGTTTGTTAGTTTTGCTTTTATGGAGTCATCTTCTGAATAAATGTATTTTAATTGATTAATTTTGAATTGGTGTAATTGATGAAAAAGCAGAAACTACTCATTTAAACATGCTAGCAGGCATTCTCAGTAGATCTTATTTATTTAAGCTACATGTTTCTGTTTGCTTGGATTTAAGAATTTAAAAGGCCATTATTTCTTTGCCTTATATGTGAGTTCATGATTGCCAATTTTTGTTTATATATGTTTTTATTAAAACTGGCTAACATTCTGTTAGTTTAATAGTTAAATAATTTGAACATTTGAAAGTGTTTTATAACATTAAGAATACATAACATTAGTTTAACAACCTATTTAATACCTTCCTTTTTACAATCTATCAAATACACACTGTTTTAACTTGTGATAAGGAAAAATGAAGTTCACTCAGGATTCAGAGATTTTGGTTTAGAGGGAACTGAAACATAATTTTAACTAGTTTTCTTATTTCTCAAATGAGAAAATTTGACTTGCCCTGTATCACAGATGAAAACCCAGGTTTGCTAAATCCATGTCTTTTGCTGATCCAAATATGAATAATTATTTGTAGACTTGTAGAACACAAATTCAAAGATTCAGATTTTTTACTTCTTTTTAAAAAAATATATATTTTATTGATTTTTTACAGAGAGGAAGGGAGAGGGATAGAGAGTTAGAAACATCGATGAGAGAGAAGCATCGATCAGCTGCCTCCTGCACACCCCCTACTGGGGATGTGCCTGCAACCAAGGTAATCAATGTGAGGAGACTCTGTGAAAATAAAGTGACCAAGATGTGGCAACTGAGTATTGTGGGAGGAGGAGTGGTGAGAAATGTATGTAATAAAAGGAAGGTCAACTGTTTCGAATTTGATGCACTTGGAAATGCATGACACCATGACAAAAAAGGATATCAGAAAGCACAATTGTTTGATGCCCTTGACCGGAATCGAACCTGGGACCCTTCAGTCCCCAGGCCGATGCTCTATCCAGTGAGCCACCAGCTAGGGCAGATTTTTTACTTCTTATTTATCATCTTAAATATTATATTTGTATATTTTAAATTCCAGCTCAATACATTTTTGTTCTTTTTAAAGATTAATAGAGTAATATATTTCAAAATGTTAGGCCTTCTCTATATTAAACATTCTATTATTTTAGAGACTTGTGCCAGAATTTTAGGGGTGATTGAATACATTCCAAACAGTTAGCAATGGCACCTGGCTTACAGAATTATCTGGATATATGTCTAGACTTATTCATAAAGTGAGAATATATTTGATTTGCTGTATAGTTAGGCCTTTCTAATCTAATTAAGGTATAGTTCCATTTGCACTAGTGTAAACTTTCATTCCATTCTGTTATTCTTAATATTTAAAAATTATAGTGACATTTACATTACACTAAATTAGAATTCTAATTTGTGCTTTTACTGTATTTTCAAAAATCATATGCCCTAAATGTGTCATGTTTAGTCAAAGAATTTCAACATATAAAGCCTTACTCCATGTGAAGATGCTACAGAGTTCTGCACCATCTGCCTCAGGACTTCTAGTGGAGCAAGGTGTTGTTGTTTTTTTTATCCCTTGGGAGCAATTATTGTCTACTCAGTGTGTTGGTTAACGTGGATATCTTCATTTCACTGTGGAAACGCAGATGCTTACGTTTTATGTGGCTTCTCTGTGGAACAACTAGGCTGATGAGTAGCGTGTCCATGAAAAATACATCATTAGATAATGCTGTTGCAAAATGGAGAATAGTTGATTTTTGTTCTCCTTTTGGAAACCATGTAGTCAAAGGTATCATTTCTGAGGATAGTCATAAAGCATTTTAACTACTAAGTAACTTCAAATAACTTTATTTACTTATTACTTTTTATTGATTGACAGAGAGGGAGGGAGGGAGGGAGGGAGAGAGAGAGAGAGAGAGAGAGAGAGAGAGAGAGAGAGAGAGAGATTGGTTTGTTGTTCCATTTATTTATGCATTCATTGGCTGCAACCTTGGCATGTCAGGAGGGCGCTCTAACCAACTGAGCTGCCTGACCAGGGCTGGCTTATTTATATACATACATTTATGAGAGCAGCAATAAGCAGATTAAAGACTCCCCCAATTAATTCTCAGAGTATTGCTGTTACGTAGATACCAGTGGTGTAACAGAAGAACTCATTACACACATGAGCAAGTTGAGGCAGTGGGAAGTTGTTAATGCCAAACAGCATGTCAGCAATGAGTTCAGGGGCAGAAGCAAAGCTTTCTAATTCCCAGCAGCAGTCTTGCCACTAAAACACAGGATTTCCTCTATAAGAATGCAAAACTGTTTTGCAAGTTTAAATGTGATGTCATTTTTATCCTATAAAGGAGTAAGGCATTCATTAGCTAATCAAAACAGCATTTGCAATCATAAACATCCTTGTACAAAACAGTGGGATTTAATGTTAAGTGATAGAGTTGGAACCGAGATCATAGTCTCTGAGGAACCAGTTTCAAACTTCTGAATAGTTTTCTTCATTTTGTGACCACAGAAGAATTAGAGGAACGCTGATAGGGAGTTTGATAGACAGTGTGTAGCTAATGACATTCTTGGAATTGTGATTGTGTCCTTGTGTATTAATATTGCAGAAATGTAGATCTGAATTATCCTACCCGGTTTTGAACAAATCATTTCTGAATGCTATTTTTAAAATTTCCTCTTCTTTATTATTGGCATACAGATTCAGGTGGTACTGTGTAGAGCTATAGAAAACAATGAATTACAGCTTATTTAAAAAACATGGCTTATATCCCAAGTGAATTTTTTTCAGATTTTATATGTCAGAAGTCAAGATCTAGCTATGTGTTCTCACAACCCAGTCAATTTTGTTTCCTATATGTTTTTTTATCCTTATACAAAAATGACCAGTTGTTTATGATTGGAGATGGAAAGGCAATATCTTGAGATATATAACTAATTTTAAGTTTTGTGCCACAGTATCATATTGAGAATCAATTTCAAATAATTTCTCCAAAGTGATACAAGAGTTTATGACAGAGTTGTAAATAGAAACCAGATACAGCATTCCCATGCCAGAACTTACTAGATATGCTATATAGCAACAATTTAAAGAATGAGAAAAGCATTAAGTAGATCAGTTGTTCAAATTTGGTGGTTATAAGATAAAAGATATATGACTTCTAACACACTGTTTGGCTCATAGTTAGCATTTCATTAGAGATTTGCTTATTTAGAATGTCTTTTCAATTAGAATATTTTGGCCAGAAAACATAGAATTTAAATCAAGCACATAAAAGCAAACCATAACGAAGAATATTTTAAATTCACCCACTGTTGTGAACAAATACTTAATATTTAGTAACAAATATACATGCTACTTTTAATTTCTTTAGAACCTGGACATCTTTTCATATTTTTTCTTAAGTTACTCCCTTTTAATGCAGTCAATCAAATACTACTCACAAAAATAACTGTATTAGTTGCTTTAAGAATGCACTTTATATTGCTAAGTACTTTCTCAATGAGCAGATTTTAAAAGTACAACTATTTCCAATCAATACATCCTTTTTCATATTACAAGGTGTCCTAATACAGTATATACTAGAAATATATGTCCTAAGTATTTTGTCCCATGAGGAACCAAAATAGAGTATGATGTGAATCACCCATCTGGAATTTCGCCCTGACATAGGACATACCTCTTTGTGAGTTTCTTGCTTCTTTCTCACTGTACCTTCAGAACGATTAAAGCCTTGTTGAGTAAGGAGCCTCCTGACAAGAGAGTCAGAGTGTTAAATTCTACCTTCAGGAGTAAAAGTTGAAAGTGGGAGAGTGTACATGAAAAGCAAGAAATGGTTATGAAAGACAATTGAGAATGTGGAATGAAAGCAGTGACAAATGTCTTTAAACCGGAAACTCTGAAAATTCAACTTACCTGTTTTGTTGTATCATATGTAGTAAGTCCTTTGTTTTCTGTAGGAGGAAATAATTGAGAGTCGAGGTGCAATTCACATTGCCCTATCTCAAACTCATAGAGGGAATACCTTCAAGAAACGATAGCCTTGCCCTCGCTGGTGTGGCTCACTTGGTGGGGCATCGTCCTGTGCACCAAAAGGTCGCTGATTTGATTCCCATCCCGGCACATGTCTGGATGTCAGACTCCTTCCCCACTCGGGGGCATGCAGGAAGCAGCTAGCAGATGTATCTCACATCGATGTTTCTCTCTGTGTGTCCCTCTCTCACTTTCTCTCTCAAATCAGTAGAAACATTTAAAAAAGAAAGAAATGATAGCCTTTAGAAAGAAAAATAGCAAATAGTTGCTGGAGCAGTTTGAAAAATATGAAATGGTTCATAGGAATCTAGCCTAATTTGAATAATTAATCTGGAGGCTTAAATATCAGGGAAATAATGTTTTCTTATGTTTCTACAATTTTTAATCATTTTTCCTCAAATGTTTTAAAATACAGCCTTATGAGGTTAAAAGAAATATGATTGGGACAGAGGTCTCATACCAAATAGAGTGAGCACATGGAAAGATGATAATGAAAAGGCCACATGCACAAGTCTCCTCTCCCACTACTTGCTCATGAGTGGATCATTCTGATCTGAAGTAAAAAAAGGCCTATAATGCAAACCAGCCAGAAATCCATTACAGCTTCAATTTAAAGGAAAACGAGAAGCTGAAAGGGAACAGTCGTGATGTGTTTATTTTATGGTCTTTGGAAATAATGATTTAAAAATATCTAGCAGGCCCGGCCAGTGTTGCTCAGTGGTTGAGCATCAGCCCAGGCACCCAGGGGTCACTGGTTAAATTCCCTGTCAGTGCACATGCCAGGGTTACTGTTTGATCTCTGGGAGTGCAGGAGGCAGCCCATTGATGTTTCTCTCTTATTGATGTTTCTATCAATTTCTCTCTCTCTCTCTCTCTCTCTCTCTCTCTCTCTCTCTCTCTCTCTCTCTCTCTCTCTCTCTCCCTCTCTCTCCTCTCTCTCTCTCTCTCCAGTAAAAATATATTGAAAAATAAAAATATCTACCAGAATCCTAAGGGGCTCTGTCTAAATTTGGACAAAAAAATATGAGGGCACTACATATATGGTTGAGGATTGCTGCAAATCTATGTGTCTATGGGCTTTTAGGACATTTGCAAAACCCCAATGATATGAAATTTCTATTAATCAAGAAAAAATTTTTAGTATCCACTTTACATAGAGCAATGTATACTTTGAAGAACAGTTGGATTTTTATTTATATACAGCTCATGAAGACCCTCCATTTTTTCCATTAGCACAATTTCCCAGTAAAAATAGCAATGAGGAATAACACTAGATTTATACAAAACTAGTATTTTACCCTTTAAAAAGAGTTATGAGTTGTTATAATAAGGAGTTATTACGATAAAATTAGCTTTATTGAGGGGACACATATCCCAAATCTCTATGGCTTAAGACAATTATATTAAAAAAAGTTTTGTTCTACTGTATATGACATGAAGGTTTGTACAGGATTCTACTCTGCATAGACCTTTAGGGACTCAGACAAGCAGAAGCTGTGTCATCTTTGACTATACCCTTAGCAATATGCCACCTCTATAAAATGAGACAATTGAGTGATGTGCTTTGGAATTAAGTGTTTAGACTCAGAAGTGACACATGTCACACAAATGCTTGCTAACTATAGGACAGAAGCAGTCAGATGGTCCTTGCTAAATGAAAGCTCAGAAATAGAATTATATGCTTACCTAGAAGATAGAGCAAAAATATCAATATTAGTGAGAAATAGCAATATCTCACATGTTTAGTTCATTTAAATGAAAACAATATTGCTGAAAATCTTGTTATGAGGATAACAGTGTCAGAAATTATGATGTATATGGAGATGAGCAACACGTAGTCACTAACTGGAAAAGGAAATATTCCTCCAAATTGAGCTAACATATTTACATAATAATAATTGAAAAGATAGAATATGATATTGTATTTAATTTCACATTGACCCCCCCAGTTTTATGAGGTCAGAAGTTTAATAATACTGTAAAGTATAGTATATGTTAAATAACTCTTCACTATTTTAATTCCTTAAAGGAATCCTATCTAATAAAAGAGAAACATGGTAATTGGCATACAACCGCTACCCTTCCCATTGGCTAATAAGGACGATATGCAAATTAACTAACAGCCAAGATGGCGGCCCACAGCCTGGCAGCTTGAAACTAACATGAGGCTTGCTTGCTTCAGTGACGGAGGAAACCAACATTCCCCGCCTGCCTTTCAGACCTCTGAGCCTGCAGTTTCAAACATTGTAACAAATATAGACGCTAAACAAAACCCCAGGAACCAGCTTTCAGGGACCTGGGATCTCAGAGCTGGAGTCAGAGCTGGAGTTATACATTGTTTCGAACCGAAACAAACCAGATACCTACTTTCAGCAGCGGAGGCCTAAGAGCTGGAGCCAAGCCTCAAGCTAAAGCTGGCCCAGATTTAAAAAAAAGAAAAAGAAAAAAAGGAGCGGTTGGGAGCTTCCGTCACCCGCCAGCCTGAAAACAGCCCTCAGCCCCTCACCCAGACTGGCCAGGCACCCCAGTGGGGACCCCCCCCCCTAAAGGGTGTGTGACCACCTGCAAACAGCCCTCAGCCCCTCACCCAGGCTGGCCAGGCACCCCAGTGGGGACCCCCACCCTGAAGGGTGTGTGAGCAGCTGCAAACAGCCATCATCCCCTCACCCAGGTTGGCCAGGCACCCCAGTGGGGACCCCCACCCTGATCCAGGACACCCTTCAGGGCAAACCAGCCAGCCCCACCCATGCACCAGGCCTCTAACCTATATAGTAAAAGGGTAATATGCCTCCTGGCACCGGGATCAGCGTGACAGGGGGCAGCACCCAAACCCCCTGTTCGCCCTGCAGCTCTGTGTGTGACAGGGGGCGAGGCCACAACCTCCCTATCCGCCCTGCTCTGTTTGTGACAGGGGAAGGCGCACCAACCTCCTGATCAGCCCTGCTCTGTGCCTGATAGCGGGGAGCTCCCCAACCCCCTGATTGCCCTGCGGCTCTGTGTGTGACAGGGTGCGGCGCCCCAACCCCCTGATCGGCCCTGCTCTGTGTGTGACAGGGTGAGGCGCCCCAACCCGCCCCCCCCCCCCCACGGGCCCTGCTATGTGTGTGACAGGGTAGAGCCATAACCTCCCCATAGGCCCTGCCCTGAATGTGAGAGTGGCGGTGCCCCAACCCCCTGATCTGCCCTGCTCTGTGGGTGATAGAGGGCGGCGCCACAACCCCCCCCCTCCCCGATAGGCCCTGCTCTGTGTGTGGTGGGGTAGAGCCATAACCTCCCCATCGGCCCTGCCCTGAGTGTGACAGTGGCGGCATCCCAACTCCCTGATCCACCCTGCTCTGTGTGTGACAGGGGGTGGCGCCCCAACTCCCCTATCGGCCCTACTCTCTGAGTGACAGGGGGGAGCTCCTCAACCCCCTGATGGGCCCTGCTCTGTGTGTGACAGGGGGGAGCTCCCCAACCCCCTGATGGGCCCTGCTCTGTGCATGACAGCGGGGAGCTCCCCAACCCCCTGATCGACCCTGCTCTGTGTGTGACAGGGGGCAGCACCCTAACCCCTGGATTGGCCCTGCTCTGTGCGTGACAGTGGGTGGTGTTGCAACCTCCCCATTACCCTGCCTTGAGTGTGACAGGGGGCGGTGCCCCAACCCCCCAATCGGCCCTACCCTGAGCGTGACTGGGGGTGGCATCGCAACCTCCTGATCCACCCTGCTCTGTGCATGACAGGGGGCGGCGCCCCAACTCCCCAATCAGCCCTGCTCTGAGCCCGACCAGGGGCTGCACCTAGGGATTGGGCCTGCCCTCTGCCATCCTGGAGCAGGTCTAAGCCAGCAGGTCGTTATCTCCCGAGGGGTCCCAGACTGCGAGAAGGCACAGGCCAGCCTGAGGGATCCCCCCTCCTCCCCGAGTGCACAAATTTTTGTGCACCGGGCCTCTAGTATTAAATAAAACAATTTATAAAAAGTGAAGCAGAGTAGTTATATTAGTAATTTGGTTGGTGTGGAGGTAGGATGAAAGGGCAAATATATTCTAAGCAGAGGCCTCAGGCAGATTCAGGAAACAGAAGTAGCAAATCACAAGAATTTGGAAATATAAATGTGTATCTAATTTTAGGGTATTCCCTCCCGTATGACTAAAATTATCTCTCAGAAAATCAACACTTCATATTGGAGTCTTTACAAAGTCACATAGAGCAGAATACTTACTTGTGTGTTTTTCCCTGTTATTATTACTATTGTTTAAAGTATTACATATGTCTCCTTTTTACTGATTGACTGATTGACCCCTCCCTGGCCACTCCCACCCCCTAGGACAAGCCCCCACAGCCCCAGTGTCCATGTCCTTTGGTTATGCTAATATGCATGCATACAAGTCCTTTGGTTGATCTCTTACCCCTCCTCCCCCCCCCCCGCCCCCCCCCCCCCCACCTTCCCTCTGAGGTTGGATGGTCTGTTCAGTGTTTCTTTGTATCTGGATCTACCATTGTTCATCAGTTTCTGTCCATAATATTCAACAAATGAGTGAGATTTTATGATATTTATCTTTCTCTGGCTGGCTTATTTCAGTGGTAAAAGTTACTTCTTTTTTATAGCAGCATAGTATTCCATTGTGTAGGTGTACCACAGTTTTCTAATCCACTCATCTGCTGATGGACACGTAGGCTGTTTCCAAATCTTAGCAATTATAAATTGTGCTTCTATGAACATAGGGATGCATATACCCTTTCTGATTGGTGTTTCTGATTTCTTGGGATATATTCCTAGAAGTGGGATTCTTACTTGTTCTTTAAATATATATTTTATTGATATCAGAGAGGAATGGAGAGAGAGAGAGAGAGAGAGAGAGAGAGAGAGAGAGAGAGAGAGAGAGAGAGACATCAATGATGAGAGAGAATCATTGATCAGCTGCCTCCTATATGCCCCCTGTTAGGGGTCAAGCTAGTCACCGGGGCATGTGCTCTGACTAGGAATTGAACCGTGACCTCCTAGTTCATGAGTTGATGTTCAATCATTGAGACACATCTGCTGGGCAGAATACTTAGTTTTTTATTTTGAATAAAAAAGTACTCTTGGAGGTAAGGAATATTAGTGTAAAATTACCTTAGTCTGTGTAGGTTTAAACAGTTACAAGAATTCACCTTATCAGCAAGCCAGGATAAGGGGGATAATGACAATCCTATTTTAGGTGTCTACTGAGACTAGTAGCTCTTTCAACCCCCCTTTCATTCTATTAGCCCTAAGAGAATATTAAAATTGCAGGAGTCAGGAACTCTTATGAAAAAGGTGAAGGATTTTGAAACTGTATTTAAAATTTAGCCTCAGTGCATCAATTTTGATCAAAGAGTGTAAAAATGCAAATTTCGGTAACCACTGCAAATTGTCGTTTTATATATTCTAAACATAAGCTGGGAAATTTTAGTAGCATAATAAATTTAAGTTTAAGTAAATTTAAATTCACTGATGATTCCTTGCTGATTATCTCTGCTGCCTGTAGCTTATTTCATTTTCAACCAAGAATGAAGAGAAATATTCCACACTTTGGGAAAGCAATTTAGGTTTTATGTTTGCAATGCTTTGAAAGACTAACTAAAATATTTCTCTGAAAAAATTTATTTTCTCACCTTTATAACTGGATGCCACTACATGGAGCTTATAAGTAAGCCATAAAGACTTTGAAATGTGTACCTTTTTAAAAGAATATAAAAACTTTAACTATGTCTGCTAATTTTCTCCCAGATTATAGTATTAAACCAGGATTGGTTAAGTGTTGGGTGACATATGACTTTATTGTTGCTATAGCTTTGGTCCAAGTCAGCCCTCAGGAATCCCAAAGAATAAATATTTCTCACTCTAAACTCTCAACTGGTTCAAAGGCCTTTGAATCATCAGAAAAGACTTGGTTTTGCATCTTCCTTTACTTGAATGTTTCTGTTAAGTTCTCCCCAGATATTCATGCTTGCAGAGCCTATTCAGGAAAGTACTTAAGCATTCCTAGACAAGTGGGGAATAAGCAGAGCTTGTTTCTTGTAATCATATAAAATAGACATTTTCATTTGCTGAACAGCATGGTGTAGAATTGTATCACCCATTGTGCTTCTTGGAGAAAGGTAGTGTGGTTTGTGCTAAATTAACCTTTCCTTAAAAAACAACAACAATAACAAAAAAACTCAAACTAAAATGTTTTTCTCTGGAGGCTAATTACAAAATGAGTATATTCTGTGGCTTGGGGGAAATACCAGCTGCTGATAATAGTTATTTCCTTATTGTCTTTTTTTTGGAAGTTTCATAAATTCATTTAATTTATTAAAATATGTATTTATCACATTTGCATTAATTCACAAAACATCCTTTTCTCTTTTCTAAGGAAGACCATGGGGTTAAATTACTTAGCATAAATGGTGCCAAAACAAATTTAGAGGCCTTTAAATGTTATAATGATTATTTGAGCATTTAAAAAGTAATTTTCACTTCTCTTTATTGCAGCATAGTTCACCTTTTTGTCTTTGTTTTTTTAAAATGAATGTGAGTTTTTAAGAACAGTTTAGATATACAGAAAAATTATGAAGATAGCACACAGTTATCATATAGCTCCACTCACTTTCCTCTATTTTAACATCCTATATTAGTAAGTATTTTTAATACAAGTCATGAACCAACATTGATACATTATTATTACTTATTTTCACTTTAATTAATTATATTATCAAAAGGTTTTAGCAGTATCTTAAAAATTATACCACAAAGAAAGCCACTTCATGGGAGAACATATTTGCTAATGTTATCACCAATAAGGGTTTAATATCCAACATTTACAGGGAACTCATACAACTAAACAAAAGAAGATAAACAACCCAATCAAAAAATGGGCAATGGATCTAAATAGATACTTTTTGAAAGAGGACATAAGGAAAGCCAAGAGACATATGAAAACATGCTCAAAGTCACTAATCATCTAAGAGATGCAAATCAAAATGACAGTGTGGTACCATCTCACACCCGTCATATGGCTATCATCAACAAATGACTAATGCTGGCAAGGATGCAGAGAAAAAGGAACCCTCGTGCACTGCTGGTGGGAATGCAGACTGGTACAGCCACTGTGGAGAACATTATGGAGTTTCCTCAAAAAACTAAAAATGGAACTCCCATTTGACCCAGTGATCCCACTTCACTGGGATCACTGGGTCAAATGGATGGACCTGGAGAGCATTATGCTAAGTGAAATAAGCCAGTCAGAGAAAGATAAATATCACATGATCTCACTCATTTGTGGAATATAATGAACAACATAAACTAATGAACAAAAACAGATCCAGAGACAGAGAAGCATCGATCAGACAGTCAAACCTTAGAGGGAAGGTAGGAGAGTGTGGGGGTAAGAGGGAGAGATCAACCAAAGGACTTGTATGCATGTATATAAGCCTAACCAATGGACACAGACACCGGGGAGCGGGGGGAAGGGTGAGGGCATGAGTGGGGGGGTGGGGGAGCAATGGGGGGATAAGGACACATATGTAATACCTTAATCAAGAAAGAAAAAAACACTATACCACAAATAAGACTCATGAGTTAAATAAAAGAGTTTACATTTCAACATTAATGCCCAAAAGCTATATTTACATCATTATTATGTATTGTCTTGAAAATGTGTGATTGCAGTAAGTAGGTAGAATTTGCTAAGATATACATTTATGTTGAAATATGCTTTCCTCAGATATTAAATTGTAGACACAATTAAAGATTACCAAAAACGTTTGTAAAATCCCATTTATAAAGCATGATTGTTCAAAAGTACTCTCGTGTTGTATATATCCAAAAATAAGTATGAACATCTCTAGGTAGCAACAATAATTATGATTCTACTTAATAGCCTACTGTTTGTACATATAAAATAGATTGCTTGAATTAAAGACATTCATAAAGAAATGATCATGTTTGGCGAAAGTCCATGACAATTTTCTTAAGATTTACAGAGGAAAAGATATATGTTTCATTATTTAAAATATATTATTAAAATAATATTTACTTTATTTCATTTCATCAAACTTCTC
Source organism: Myotis daubentonii (assembly GCF_963259705.1). NCBI lineage: Eukaryota > Metazoa > Chordata > Mammalia > Chiroptera > Vespertilionidae > Myotis > Myotis daubentonii. Next base: position 209,314,434 of record NC_081841.1, on the reverse strand, counting down.
ATGAAATACTTATAATTAATTTTAGAGGTTAAATATTTTATGGTATCATTAATATTTATAAGGTACTTGTCTTCATTATAGTATATCCTTGCTAAAATTGTTAAGATGCATTTGACTAATATAATCACTCTCTAAAGACGTTTTTCAGAAAGAAGAAAAAATGGTATTATTGAAATCCCATGTACAAAACATAATTATTTAAAAGTACTCTTGTGTTGTATACATGAAAATATTTAAAAGGAATAAAAACTTTGAGAAGCCTATTTCAAAAGCTAGTGTTTGAAATAAAACCTGGAAAAGCCCATGTTTTGGGAAAATGGTGAAAAAACCAGAAGGATGCCCTCTTAATGCAAAGAGGTAAGAGTATCTTCAACTATGGGTTTCATGATTCTAAACTGTGCAGATGAGTGCCATATTCACCCCATTCTCATCTTCTTAAAGAGAGAAAATTATTTTATGTTTTATGTGGCTGCAATAAAATATTTCACAAAATAGAGCAAGATAAGTACAACATGAGGAACTGTATTAAAGGGTTGCGGCATTAGGAAGGTTGACAAAAGTCTTTTTATAATTTTTAGTTTTTCCTTCTCTCTTATCAAACTTTGACTTTATTGATGAGACAATTTTGTTAATAGATATTTCTCTTAGAATGAGCAATTCCATTAAAAATGATTATGAAAAATGTATTTTTTATACATTTAACATTTTTATTAAGTAATATAATATTTGACATGTAATGAGGTGGTAGAGAACATGGATTTGAAGTTAAAGAGTTAAGTTTTGAATCCCAGAGTTTGAAATTTGACAATTAATTCAAGCCTAGGTATCTCATCCTTACTTATAAGTGGAAATGTGGGCTCACATGGCTGTAAATGTTAAAATGTGTTCTGAGAACTTAACACAGCATCTGGCATATAATAAGTTATCATTATTAATACAACTATAAAATTTAGTGAGAAGACAAATGTTTGTAATTGAAAGACAGGATAAAGGAGGCAATAACCAATTATGCATGGAACTTCTATGGAACACTAAGCTTATTAATTTGACAATATGGCAAATATTTTCCCTAGAGGAAACCTTGATTATTTTGGGTTTCATATCATTGTATACAAGACATGATTCTAAGTCACACTGTTGAAAGAAATAAAAATTTACCAGTTACTTAAATTCTCTATATTATTTTTGTATTTATAAAATGGGAAGAAAAACAATAGAACTGACTAAATTAGTTTTGAGGGTATTCATTTAGTTATCATGTGTACATCTTATAGAACAGCATCCTACATAAAATAAAGGCAGGGTAAGCATTAGCTGTTATTACTAACGAGAGGCCTGATGCATGAAATTTGTGCAAGAGTAGGCCTTCCTTTGGATGCCAGCACTGGCTTTCTTCTAGCACCTGGGACCCGGGCTTCCCTTGCAGCCCCAGGTTTGTCCGGAAGGTTGTCTGGAAAGATGTTCGGTCTAATTAGCATATTATGCTTTTATTATTATAGACTAGAGGCCCGGTGCACAAAAATTTGTGCACTCGGGGGGGGAGGGGGGGTCCCTCAGCCCGGACTGTGCACTCTCCCAGTCTGGGAACCCTCGGGAGATAACGACCTGCTGGCTTAGGCCTGCTCCCGGGTGGCAGAGGGCAGGCCCAATCCCTAGGTGCAGCCCCTGGTCGGGCTCAGAGCAGGGCCATTTGGGGAGTTGGGGCACTGCCCCATGTCATGCACAGAGCAGGGAGGATCAGGAGGTTGCGATGCCACCCTCAGTCACGCTCAGGGTAGGGCCGATTGGGGGATTGGGGCACCGCCCCCTGTCACACTCAAGGCAGGGTCGATGGGGAGGTTGCGGTGCAACCCCCTGTCACGCACAGAGCAGGGCCAATCAGGGGGTTGGGGCGCTGGCCCCTGTCACTCACAGAGCAGAGCCCATCAGAGGGGTTGGGGCGCCGCCACTCTCACACTCAGGGCAGGGCCGAAGGGGAGGTTATGGCTCTACCCCGTCACACACAGAGCAGGGCCGATCAGGGGGTTGGGGCACTGCACCCTGTCACACACAGAGCCGCAGAGCGATCAGGGGGTTGGGCAGCTCCCCCCTATCAGGTACAGAGCAGGGCTGATCAGGGGGTTGGGGCGCCTTCCCCTGTCCAGAACAGAGCAGGGCGGATAGGGAGGTTGTGGCCCCGCCCCCTGTCCCACACAGAGCCGCAGGGCGATCAGGGGGTTCAGGGGGTTTGGGCACTGCCCCCTGTCACACTGAAGCCAGTGCCGGGAGGCCTCGCGGCTCCGCTGATCCCCGTGCACTGGGTGTGTGTGTGTGGGGGGAGTGTCCCTCAGCCTAGCCTGCCCCCTCTCACATACTGGGAGCCCTCAGGCATTGACCCCCATCACCCTCCAATCGCAGGATCGGCCCCTTGCCCAGGCCTGATGCCTCTGGCCTAGGCATTCGGCCCGGGCAGCGGGGACCCGCAGCTGCAGCGGCCCCACGATCGTGGGCTTTGCTTTAGGCCCAGGCAAGGGACCCCTAGCTCCTGGGACTGCCAGCTTCGACCTGCCGGGAGCCGGTCCATCCTTGCTGTTTCAAGGGACCTGGCATATATGGCATACGGTTCTTAATATGTTTGCTCACCTTCTTGGCGCTGTGTTTTAACCAAGGTCAACTCTCCGAGAAAGGTTGAATCCCCAGGTAGGGATTTTCCCCTGAAGTTAGGGAGGGAATAAAACCCCTCAACTAAGTGCCAGGCGGGTAATTAATCACTTTAACTATGAACAATCATGCTTAAGCTACATAATCCTTACTCCCTGGAATGGAGATAAGAAACGCCCTAACCTTTGTAATAGAGATTGATAGGATTGAATCAACTGGTATAAATACAGATGTAACAAGACAGCAAGAGACAGAACTCATGACACAGAACTCAGAACACAGAACTGAGAACACAGGGCTTGGAAGACAGGACCAAGAGAGACAAAGCCTAGGCACAGAACCTACACAGAACGTTCTCTAGAAACAGAAGAACTTCGCTGGAGAGAGCATGCCGGAGGATCCTGGAGAGGGACTGGCCTCGGAGCCTAGAGACAGAGCCTAGCGGGAGAACATGGCAAGGGATCCTGGACTGAACCTGACTACAGAGATTGGCAGGAGAACCTGACTGGAACCTGGACACTGAACCTGACTGGAGAGCCTGGACAGAACCTGGCTGGAGAACCTAGCGAGGGAACATGGCTACAGAACCTCACTGGAGATCTGAAGCAGAACCTCTCTGGAGATCCAGACCAGAACTTGGCTGGAGATCCTGACTGGAGATCCTGGCTAGGCTGCTGATCAACTGAACGCTGCCTCCGTGCCATTCCTTCTTCGCCGACTCCGTCCACACCTTTGGGGACCCCTGGACCCGCTGGGGCTGGACCCCGGCATCAACCAGTGCCCAGCTCCCATCGCTGGCTCCACCCCTACTTCCTGCTATCACTGGCCAGGGCGGAAAAGGCACCTGATTCTCTGATCATGGCTGGGGGGCAGGGCAAAGGCGGCTCCAGGGCCGCCTTTGCCCTGCCCCCCAGCTCTTAGCTCCCCCCTGGGTTTCCAATCACTGTCAGTGGCAGGGGGCTTCTTCCTGCTTTCCCTTTGGCCTCCCTGCATTGTGCCTACATATGCAAATTAACCGCCATCTTGTTCGCAGTTAACTGCCATCTCAGTTGGCAGTTAATTTGCATATAGCCCTGATTAGCCAATGAAAAGGGTAGCTCGTACGCCAATTACCATTTTTCTCTTTTATTAGTGTTGATGTTGTTGGAAGAGATATGATTCATTGTAGACATAGTATGCAAATTATATATGAATTACAGCAAAGCTGTATTGACTATTGTAAAAGTTCCGTTTCTATATCTCTCTCCCTCTTTTTTCCTCTCTGGAATCAATAAAAATGTAAACAAAACAAAAACCCAGTGTTAGCAGGCTTGATTCCTTTGGAGGGTTGTGAGGGAAGGGCTGTTTCAGGCCTTCGTTCTTGACTTGTAGATTGTCAAGTTTTCCCTACATCTCTTCACATTGTCTTCTCTCTATTCATGTCTTTGTGCCTAAATTTCTATTTTATATAGGGACACCAGTTATATTGGATTAGGGCCCACCCCAATAACCTCACTTTTGCTTGATTTCTTGTGCAAGAATCCTATCTCCAAATGAGGTCACATTCTGACTTCAACATATTAAGTTGGGGGAAGGAAGGGGTGCAGTTATATCCATGACATGTAGCTAGTAGATAATATATTGTATTACCTCTGACCAGCAAATTAAAATATTTTGCTCTTAAATCATTGGCCAGAACTTGTCACATGGCTCTTACTTCACTAAGTATGGGACCATGCAGTCCTACCTAGTGTCAGGAAGGCAGGGAACCAAAAGTGTTTGTTGAATAGCACGAATGGTCACTTGCTTTATTTATTTGATTTTTAACATTTTATAGTAAGTAAAGAAGGAATTGACAAGGCAAGATACTGATGATCACATTGTTTTTCTACACAACAGTTATTTTTCCTATATATTAAAATGTTCTATTATTTATTCTTAGTTCCTGTAGTTGTAGAAAATGTAAGGATAAAATAATATTTTGATATTTTATTTATGGAATTTATATTGTTGGAAAATTACAAGATTCCATATGTAGACTGATACCTTATTTAAATATTATAGCATATGAATTCCCTTTGATGAAAAGGTTTGATGAAATAATAGCAAAACTAAAATCTTATTATGGTTTGGAATAATATTAAACAAAAAGACATTTATTGAAGAATGGAAAATTTGTCATTTTTATCATTTGCTATTTAATTTCTAATTAGAATAAAAACTTCTTTTTTCATGACATCACAAGTTATATATCACTAGAGGCCCGGTGTACAAAATTCATGAACAAGGGGGTGGGGTCCCTTAGCCCGGCCTGCACCCTCTCCCAGTCTGGGACCACTAGCTCCTAACTGCTCGCCTGCCTGCCTGCCTGCCTGATCACCCCTAAAGCCACTTTACTTACCTGTCTCATCGCCCCTAAACATTTGCCTGCCTGACTTATTGCCCATAACTACTCGCCTGCCTGCCTCATTGCACCTAACCACCCGCCTGCCCGCCTGATCACCCCTAACCACTTGCCTGTCTGCCCAATTGCCCCTAACCACTTCTGCTTTAGCCCCCACCACTACGGCTTCATCCGGAGGACGTCTGGAATGATGTCAGGAAGGTCGTTCAGTTGTCTGGTCTAATTAGCATATTATGCTTTTATTATTATAGATACATTTTGGAAAACACCTTTCACCTAACACATGCTGTGTAGTTAATGTTCTGTAGAAACTTATGCTTGTTAATGATATTGAAACCTATTATGTTGAATATTTAATATTAAATTTCAGGACAAGATAAAAAAACATTTTTTGTTTCTCTTGGTTTTGCCACTACCATAATATCAGCACATAATTCAGTGACAAAAGTAATCATCTATTTATCTTTCCTTTAATATTGTAAGCTAGAGATGTGTCCCTGTTTATGTATTGATATCATCTATCACATAGTTTATTTTCTGCAGGTGTATGTGCTCCATTGTTTTATGGCCTTAGCTTATTGTTATAAAAATTTCATTAAATGTGATTCTTTGTCTACATAAAATACCTTCACTTTCTCAGTTTCAGAGAGATGTGAAGACATCTTCATATATTAAAGTACTTCCCTGAGGATATCTGCAAACAAATATAAAATAAATGCTCTGCGAAATAAGTAAATATTAGGAATGGAGTAAAGAAAATAAAAAAAAATAATTCTCAAAGTATAAAAATACTTTAAAGAATTTAGATTCATTATAAACTTGCTCCTTATTTCAGGCCTTGATTTATAGAAAATCTATTATTGAAAGCCCATTTAATTTTGTAAAGTATGTTCTTTATAATACATTATAATGGAAATCATTCAATAGTAGTTGAGTTTGAGGGAAAGTAATATTTAGTACTAAGTTTAGGAAGAAGAGACAACTATATTGGTTCCTAACAAGTCCAAAAGCAAAGAAAAAAGATATAGAAATATGATTCAAGAATCTATTGAGATATTTAAAAATATATAGAAGATATTGCTTTCATTATAGCACAAAACTTATTTAAGACATAATTTAAGTTTATACCCAGTAATTATTATATTATAGGTCAAAGCAATAAATCTGTAAAGAAATGACTTTATTCAGATAATACACATGTGTATCTCAGTGTTTGTAGAAATACATGGTTAGTTTTCTGATTAATTTTATTGTTAACCAATCCACTGAACAACACTCACTATGTTGCTTTTTTAACTATCACTTAAAAACATCCATGGACATGCACCCTTGAGAAGTGGAGAGCGAGTGGGGCCAGGGACACTGCAGTCACTGCTGTCTTGCTGCCCTTGTCATTGCTGCCAGACCACGTGGGAATGAATTCAGTGCCAGCTGAGGAAGGAATTGGAAATTGCTAGGGAAGTTCAAAGAAATAATGACAGGAGCCTTCTATGCAAGTAAATAGAAGTTGAATTGTGAGCTTCCTTTTCATCAAGATAATTCTGCTGTTATCTTCATCCTCTGCATAAATTGCCTTCTTTCTAAAATATGGTTGTCTTCTACCTGCTGCCTGCTGCTAGACCAAAATAGAATTCAGAAAACTGCCTATAGATGAATGTAGATAGGTAAAAAGTAAGACAGTTGTTCACATCTATTTGTTAGCCTTTTCCTAGAAGTTATTTTAAGTGGTGCTTAGAAGTTTTCCTTTGGCTCATGCTTTGGTTTATTCGACTTTCTGATTTTTTTATAGCTTTATCTATTTATTCCTTTCTCATTAGTTGCCAGAACTAAATGAAAGTAAAACAAAAAATCAGGTAGGCAATCTACACTAATAAAAGAGAAACATGCAAATTTACCATCACCCCGCCACTCTGCTACACCCACAAGCCACGCCCATCTGCCAATCAGGAGAGAGTATGCACATTAACCCAACTAAGATGACGGCGGCCATGGAGCTGGTACGAGCAGGAGGCTTGGGTTGCCTCCAGTGACGGAGGAAGCCAAGCTTCCTGCCTGCCCTGGCCGGCCCCAGGCTCCTCTCAAGGCTACAAAGTTTCAATTATAGAAGATAAATAAATCTTATTTATCTAGAAGCAGATACCTGCTTCTAGAAGCAGATACCTGCTTCTAGAAGCAGATACCTGCTTCTAGCCCAAAAGGAGAGGCTGGGAGCTTGGATTGCCGGGGGGGGGGGGAGGTGTAGCCAGTCTGAAAACAGCCATTAGCCCCTTACCCAGGCTGGCCAGGCACTCCAGTAGGGACCCCCACCCTGAAGGGCTGTGGCCAGCCTGAAAATGGCCCTCAGCCCCTCACCCAGGCTGGCCAGGCACCCCAGCGGGTCCCCCACCCTGATCCGGGACACCCTTCAGGGCAAACCAGCTGGCTCCCACCCGTGCACCAGGCCTCTATCCTATATAATAAAAGGGTAATATGCAAATTGATCCTATCCGCAGAACAACTGGGAATGACTGGTCACTATGACACACACTGACCACCAGGGGGCAGATGCTCAATGCAGGAGCTGACCCCTGGTGGTCAGTGCGCTCCCACAGGGAGAGCTCTGCTCAGCCACAAGCCAGGCTGATGGCTGCCAGCACAGCAGTGGTGGTGGGAGCCTCTCCCACCTCCTCAGCAGCGCTAAGGATGTCCAACTGCAGCTTAGGCCTGCTCTCCACTGGCAAGTGGACATCCCTCGAGGGCTCCTGGGCTGCCAGAGGGATGTCTGATTGCCAGCTTAGGCCCAATCCCCTGGGGAGGGGGCCCAAACCAGCAGGAGATCGATCATCCCCCGAGGGTTCCCAGACTGCGAGAGGACATAGGCCGGGCTGAGGGATACCCCCTCAAGTGGACAAATTTTTGTACACCGGGCCTTTAGTCCATAATAAAATGGAAAGTGTTTGAAATAATAATTAGTATTATAGGAGAAATTACTTTGCAGATTTGTGATGTATTTTTTGTAAGTAATTATAATAACATTTGCATAAACCACCTTGATCAGTATGGACCTTTAGAAATTAAGAAAAAAAGTCTGCCATGACAAGGAAAATACCTGAGAAAAATTCTACACAAAGTCTGCTGTATATAAATGTGCAGACTAAATGGATGCATTTGTACTAGGATTGGATACTATATTCAAAACCTATTTTTATTTCCTGATCTGATTATTTAAAGGTATCTTAAATCAGCAGACCCTACAGAAAATGCACAGTGAGATTTAATCTGTTACTCAAATTGACTGGCAAAATATGTATGTATTAGCATGGTTAATGAACCGTAAAATACATTTGTTGTTTTATTCAAAGATGCTGCTGCTAAAAATCTTATCTACCTGAAGCCATGACTAAAGAGGTGAATATAAAACTGATATTGCTTTCCAAATACTATAGACTAAAAATAATTCTACAATTAAAGAAATTCAAACCTACACTTTTGGGACTGCACTTTTGTTTAATACATGATGGAGCAAAAGGCAGTGTACAATTGTGAGTACATGAAATAGTTTATTCTTGTATTATTATTTATTAATTACTAGAGGCCCGGTGCACAAAAATTTGTGCACTCGGGGGGACGGGGGCGTCCCTCAGCATGGCCTGTGCCCTCTCGCAGTCTGGGACCCCTTGGGAGATAACGCCCTGCTGGCTTAGGCCTGCTCCTGGGTGGCAGAGGGCAGGCCCAATCCCTAGGTGCAGCCCCTGGTCGGGCTCAGCAGGGCCGATTGGGGGGTTGGGGCACTGCCCCCGTCACACTCAAGGCAGGGTTGATGGGGAGGTTGCGGCACCACCCCGTCACACACAGAGCAGGGCCAATCTGGGGGTTGGGGCGCTGCCCCCTGTCACGCACAGAGCAGGGCCCATCAGGGGGTTTGGGCTCCTTATCCTGTCACGCACAGAGCAGGGTCGATCAGGGGGTTGGGGAGCTCCCCCCTGTCATGCACAGAGCAGGGCCCAACCGGGGGTTGGGGAGCTCCCCCCTTTCATGCACAGAGCAGGGCCGATGGGGAGGTTATGGCTCTACCCTGTCACACACAGAGCCGGGCCTGTGGGGTATGGGGGTTGGGGCTCCGCACCCTGTCAAACACAGAGCCACAGGGCGATCAGGGGGTTTGGGCACTGCCCCCTGTCACGGTGATCCCAGTGCCGGGAGGCCTCTCGGCTCCACAGATCCCGGTGCTGGGAGGCATATTACCCTTTTACTATATAGGATAGAGGCCTGGTGCATGGGTGGGGCTGGCTGGTTTGCCCTGAAGTGTGTCCTGGATCAGGGTGTGGGTCCCCACTGGGGTGCCTGGCCAGCCTGGGTGAGGGGATGATGGCTGTTTGCAGCTGGTCACACACCCTTCAAGGTGGGGGTCCCCACTGGGGTGCCTGGCCAGTCTGGGTGAGGGGCTGAGGGCTGAAGCTCCCAACTGCTCCTTTTTTTCTGGGCCAGCTTTAGCTCTTAGGCCTCCGCTGCTGAAAGCAGGTATCTGGTTTGTTTGCGTTCTATAATCGAAATAATGTATAACTCCAGCTCTGAGATTCCGGCTTGCTGAAAGCAGGTTTCTGGGGTTTTGTTTAGCTTCTGTATTTGTTACAATGGTTCAAACTGCAGGCTCAGTAGCCGGCAAGGCAGGCGGGGAACGTTGGTTTCCTCCGTCACTGAAGCAAGCAAGCCTCATGTTAGGTTCAAGCTGCCTGGCTGCCGGTCGCCATCTTGGCTGGCAGTTAATTTGCATATCTCCCTGATTAGCCAATGGGAAGGGTAGCGGTTGTACGCTATTTACCATGTTTCTCTTTTATTAGATAGGATTGTATTATTTTTTATATGAACAACTGAAAACCTGCACTAGTATTATATCATTTCAAATGTTCTATATTTGGTATTGCAATCTTCTTAAAATCACTAGGTACTTAGTGCTTATTGATGTGCTTCATTGTGATTTTGCAGAATATTGCTGTCCCTCACTATTTCATCATGCAATTTACAACTAATTAATACCTTGTTATTGACTCCTGAATTTCACTCTGCATTAGGATTACTGGAACTGCTTACATTAGCATTTTCTGTCCTAACTTTTCTACATGTTCACCATGTTCCAAGTCATTTTCTCTCTTACAAATAGATTTAAATTCCCATGAAGCCTCCTTCTTTGCCTCTGGATCTTTATTGTATTTTGTTAACAGATATTATTCTAATATCTATATATTATTCTAATATTCTATACATATATATGGATCTAGCATAGTGATCAAATGACCAATTGTCCTAGTTTGTCTGGAACTGAATAGTTTCCTAGGACACAAGACTTTCAGTGCTAAACTGGGAAAAACAAACACAAAACACAATAAACAACAGGCAAATTAGGAAGATTTAGTCACTCCAAACATATCAGTTTTTCAATGAAGGTAAAATTATTTTATCCACATCGTTTTCAGTATTTCTTAATTCAAATGAACAAAAGATACCCTCTCCCCATTCTTCAAGAATTTGAAATATTTGTGTTCATAAAATCTTATAGAGAGGGTTTTAATCCTATAAAGAAAACACTGATTGCCTCAGTATCCCCTCATATTAGTCATTGTATTGGCCCTAAGCATCTGTGTATAGCTATGTGTGGTTTTAGTAAGTGCTGTTGCATCTGGACCTGTCAACGGAGCTAGGATGTGAATACCAAAACAGCTCCAACTTATATTTAAACATCTTGATGTATGAGCATCCGTAAAATGACATCTACTCCATTACCTAGCTAGGTGGGTCACATGACGTAAAGCGTAATGAAGTCAAAAGGCATGACCCAATGATTATGGCTGGGTAATTTATTCAATTTAAGCTTTTTTATTTTTCAATTTTATGAAGCAAGAATATTTCCTAGATATTTAGTGCTTCCTTGGCTCTTTGTGAGATTACCAAGTTCAAAAACAACTGCCATGTTTTCAGATTGATTTCTGGAGCCATGTTAGAAGGATGGGGATAGAAAGAGCAGGAAGAGAAAAAGTCAAACAATGGATGGGGCAAAATCTATGATGAGGCTCATGGGTATGAACCCAACCCTGTCCCTCCCCACTTCAGAAAGAACTCAGACTAAATATTACTGCACTCCAATATTAAGTTGTTAAAAAGAGGTAATAAGTATACAGAATTATTTAAATGAAGAAGTGTTTATAGTTTATAACCATCATAATTATCCACTAATAGGTGGGTGGTATATTATATAATTAAAAGCTCATAATCTCTATGATTTTCACTGGAATGGAGCCAGAATGAAATATGTCTTAAGTATGGCAAGATATTTTCTGCATGAACATTGTTCTAAAACTTAAAAAGCATTTTATGGATCAGGAATGAGGATAAAATTTTCTTATTAGCATAGGTAGCTAGCTGGTTATTAGCTAGCTGAGCAAATGAAATTAGACATTTAGCTTAACTAGGGAGCTGAATGGCACATTAAGCCTGATTTACTGGGAAGCTATAGAAGTCACAGGCTCCACTCATAGGCTCCCCAGGAGACCACACATCCTCCACTGAGAGGGCCTAATCCTGGAAGCCAGCAGGAAGAATCAGCTACCTGTCATTAGCCAGGATTACTGAGGAAGAAATAAAAATAGTAAAATAGTAGGGGGACAGGGGATGGGAGGGTGATCAGGGGGTCGGGGAAATATTTTTTCTGGGCCCATGTGCAGTAAGAACCAAGATGGCATGGGCGGGGGGTGGGTAAACACATGCTCAGTAAAAACCAGATGACACAACAAAACATCTTGATATCTGGTATGGAGATCCCTCCAACATTGCTCTTCTTTCTCAAGATTGCTGCAGCTATTCAGGGTCTTTTTTATTCCAGATGAATTTTTGCAGAGTTTGTTGAAGTATGCCATTGGTATTTTAATGGGGATTGCATTGAATCTATAGATTGCTTTGGGTAGTATAGTCATTTTAATGATGTTGATTCTACCAATCCAAGAAAACAGAAACACCAATCAGAAAGGATATATGCACCCCTATGTTCATAGCAGCACAATTTACAATAGCTAAGATTTACAATAGCTAAGATTTGGAAACCTCCTAAATGCCCATCAGCAGATGAGTGGATTAGAAAACTGTGGTACATCTACACAATGGAATACTATGCTGCTGTAAAAAGGAAGGAATTCTTACCATTTGCAACAGCATGGATGGAACTGGAGAGCATTATGCTAAGTGAAATAAGCCAGTCAGTGAAAGATAGATATCACATGATCTCACTCATTTGTGGAATATAAAGAACATTATAAACTGATGAGCAAAAACAGATACAGAGGAAAAGAAGCATCAAAGAGTCTGTCAAACTACAGCAGGAAAGCGGGGGAGGGTTGGGGGGATAAGAGATCAACTGAAGGACTTGTATGCATGCATATAAGCATAACCAATGAACACAACACACTGCGGGGAGGGGGATGAGGGCAAGTGCCGGTGGGTAGGGGAGGCTGGGGGAGTTCAATGGGGAAAAAAGGAGATATATGTACTACTATTTGTAATACTTTAAAAAATTAAATGAAATTTTAAAAAATGCCAAAGAAAGAGTCATCTGCTGCAACACCCACCTTTATTTAGTACATAGTCATTCTGCACCAGGTGAAGATTGGAAATAAGGACTTCTACCCATTTAATTCATTAATTTCTGAATCCAAATAAGTTTTCCACTGTTAATGGGAAGATGGCTGGACCTCATCCTTTTGGCTGAAATTCCTTTTTTTTTTTTTTTTTGTAGGAGAGGAGATGGGAAGGCAATTGGAATGTTGCTCTTGAATGAATGCCCCTGTGTTACTTTAATGCCAACATTTAGAGATCCCCTATGGAATTTTGCAAACAATTTAGATATAATATTAATCTTATTTGGATCTTAGTGAGGTATTTTGCCACCAGATGGCTTCTCAAAAGCCAAACACTAACATAAGAGCTGGTAATGGCATAATGTGTTATAAATTATCTGGTGAATTTGATTTTTTCTAGAAGACTATCCAATTAATTCAGATAAAGACAAATTTAATTATTTTACTAGGAGACTTTTGGCTAAATTACAATTTCTGAATTTTTATTTTAAGCAATTCAGAATCCTTTGGTTTATATCAGCCAATTCTTCTCTTTTGTTTTTGCAACAATATGTTTGCTATAGTCAAAGAATAATTCTTGGTAGAGTAAGCACCCATGTTTTATAAATTTCAATATAATGCAAATGAGGCATTAAGAATTTTGTAAATTGGCCAACTAATTCAATGCAATAACATATATTTAATTATTCAATTCAGTTAGTTCTGAATAAAGTAATAACTAAATCACCCCATAATGAAACTATTTGGTCAATTCTGTTATTTTTAAACTGACTAAAGTATCTATTGTGTCCTACTTTCACTGTCTAAGGTTATGATTAAAATTAATTCATTTCATGAATTTTTCAGTAAGTTTATTATATGCCTTTATCTATTTAAGTGTGTTTAAATCATGTATTGTTTCATACTAGATTTTAAAAATTACATAATATATTATTGCTTAGCAGTTCAAAACTTCACTGGAATTTCCCCTCATTTTTAGTAAGAAATCACCGTTCTCTAAAACTATTTTAAGAAAAATATTGCCAATATAATTATAAGAAGTGTTTATTATTTCATGGAATTTTATAAACTTGTTAAGTTTGTAGTCCTTATTGTCCTTGAAATTTTATTTCATTTGTAATGGAAATTTAAAATTAAAAGCTAGATGTGCACATAATATATAAACACATGTATGAATAGACATACACATTTATACATGTATAATTGTATATACATATGGGAACACATAGAAAATCAAAATATTCAAAAAAATTTCCAGAGATGATTGTAAATTATTCAAAAATATTTTTATATAGTAAGAATAAGTGATCCAAGGTCAAACCTCGAAAGACTAATTCATCCTTAATTATACATAGTTCAAATGGTACCATTCAAATGCACTAAGTGATCAGTTATTATTATTGTATATATCTTGATATACAACTCGATGATGATGAATAAATTTCCCTTCCTCACTGGAGGAGATAGTGACAAAAACGTTGACTTCAGAGCTCTGGCCACAGTAGCACAGTTTCAAGTGCTCATTTAACTAAGAATTCAAGAAAAAGAACTCTGGGAGCAAAATGGTCAACTTCTAAGTAAGAGTACCAAATTAAATTTGCCAGTATTTTACATTGGAGAACATTTGGGCAGATTCTTTTACAAAGGTGGGTGGTTGTAATATAAATGCATTCATATGCAGGTATTCAGCTATCATTATAGTTTGTGAGACACAAGAAAACAACAACTGTGTTACGTATAAGAGTAGAGAAGCAATGGCTATGATTTCAGCCCTTTATGTCAAAATGACAAGGCTAACATCATAGCTGTACAGATTACTAGCTCTGTGACCCTGGACTAGTAAAGTAAACTCTACATTTCATTGTCCTCATCTGTGAACTGAGGGTAAACTTTATTCCTATATATTGGAGTGAGGATAATAATGAGATAACCCTATGTTATATGCCTGAACTAATGCCTGACACATGGTAGAAGCTCAGTGGATATTTATTATTATACTAGAGGCCCGATGCACAAAATTCATGCAAAGATAGGCCTCCCTTACCCCAGCTGCCGGCACCTGCTTCCCTCTGGCATGCAGGACCCCTGCTTCCCTCCAGCACCTGGGACCCAGGCTCCCCTCCGGCCACCGGCAGGCACCCGGGACCCGGGCTCCCCTCATAGCCCCAGCTTCATCTGGAAGGTTGTCCGGAGGACTTCCAGTCTAGTTAGCGTTTTACGCTTTTATTATAGACTGGAGGCCCGGTGCAGGAAATTCGTGCACGGGGGCTCCCCTCAGCCCAGCCTGCACCCTCTCTAATTTGGGACATTCCTCTCACAATCCTGGACCGCTGGCTCCTAACTGTTCACCTGCCTGCTGGCCTGCGCACCCCTCACTGTCCCCACTGCTGGCCTGATTGCCTGTCACTGCCCCCCCACCAGCCTGGTCGCCCCTCACTGCCCCCCCTGCTGACCTGGTTGCCCCTAACTGCCCCACCCCCCTGCCGGCCTAGTCGCCCCATGCAGCCTGCTGTTCAGTCGTTTGGTCGTCCCTCACTGCCCCCCAGCTGGCCTGGTCACCCCACGCAGCCTGCTGTTCAGTCGTTTGGTCGTCCCTCTCTGCCCCCCCTGCCGGCCTGGTCGCCCCACCCAGCCTGGTCACCCCAGGCAGCCTGGTGTTCAGTCGTCTGTCTGGTTGTTTTGGTTGTGATGGCCCCTGGCTTTTTATATATTAGGATAGAGGCCCAATGCATGAAATTCATGCCAGGGGCTCAGCCCCCGCCACTAAGGCGGCTGCTTCTGCCCCCGCTGCTGCAGCTTCGTCTGGAAGGTCGTATGGAAGATAATCTGGTCTAATTAGCATATTATGCTTTTATTATTATAGATTGGTTATTCTTTCGTGTGCAATAAACTACCCCAAAGCTTGTGGCTTAAAACAAGCAACATTTATTAAGGTCACAATTATGTGAGTTGATAGTTGAGGCTCGGCTCACCTGGATTGGTAGTTTGCCGCTGGGGTCCAACCCCAGCGGGTCCAGGGGTCCCCAAAGGTGTAGACGGAGTCGGCGAAGAAGGAAGGACATGGAGACAGTGTTCAGTTGATCAGCAGCCTAGCCAGGATCTCCAGCCAGGATCTCCAGCCAAGTTCTAGTCTGGATCTCCAGCGAAGTTCTGGTTAGGATCTCCAGCCAGGTTCTGTGTCCATGTTCTCTTGCTAGGTTCTCCAGGTTCTCCAGCCAGGTTCTGTCACCAGGTTCTAGTCAAGTTCTCTTGCCATATTTCTGTAGTCAGGTTCAGTCCAGGATCTTTTGTCATGTTCTGTCCAGCGAAGTTCTTCTGTCTGTAGATTCTGTGTAGGTTCTGTCTTCTGAGTTCTGACTTCTAAGTTCTGTGTCTGAAGTTCTGTCTCTTTCTGTCTTGTTACAACTGTATTTATACCAGTTGATTCAATCCTATCAATCTCTATTACAAAGGTTAGGGCGTTTCTTATCTCCATTCCAGGGAGTAAAGATTATGTAGCTTAAGCATGATTGTTCGTAGTTAAAGTGATTAATTACCCGCCTGGCACTTAGTTGAGGGGTTTAATTCCCTCCCTAACTTCAGGGGAAAATCCCTACCTGGGGAAACAACCTTTCTCAGAGAGGAGACCTTGGTTAAAACACATAGTGCCAAGAAGGTGAGCAAACACTTTAAGAACAGTATGCCATATATGCCAGGTCCTTTGAAACAGCAAGGATGGACCGGCTCCCGGCAGTTTGCCTTTCAACTAGGCTTGTGCATACATCTATAGGTTACTTTGGGGCTTGGCCGACTATCTCTTAAAATCTAGCAGACTAACTGTGGTTTGTTGACAATTGACTTGGCTTGTTGACTGGTTTGGCAATTCAGGTTTCCAAGAGAGCAAGAGTGAAAGCACAAAGCTCTGGAGACCTACTGTCAGAACCGCCCCCGCGGCATTGCTGGGACTGATGTAGAGTTGCAAAGTCTTGTGACCATTTTTTGCAACTTTGTCACATCTAGAAGTATTATTATTCTCTGTAATATACATAGTTCTTTTCATTTCATAGGTACTCAATAAATATTGAATTGATATATTTATTTTGAATTTGCATGCTTATGCATAAAAGTTAGATGTGAAAACATAGCAATTCTTTGTCCACTAAATGTAAAAAATTTATAGCATTATGAAACACTTGAATTGGAAGTGACTTTTGAAATGGATACTTTAATTACATTTTTTGGTGAACCAATAAAGGGAGGTCAGTTGAAACTAAATATCTTATTCATGGTACTATAGTGACTTAGTTGACCTAGGAATAAAACACCAGGTCTCTGAATCCTGGGTGGTGGTCTTTACATTCCAAAGAAGTCTTTATGAATTTGAATGATTTGAAGTTTCAAATTCTACAGAAACAACACCTTTATGAAATGAATTAACCATACATTTGTAATAATTTGTTTCTATATTATATAAAATGAATTTATGTATAATATTTATTCCCTGAGTCTCCACTTTACACATTTTTCTATCACCTAATTAATATAGAAATAAAACAAGCATTATTAATTTTCAAAGGGGTATTATAGATTATTTTGATGAAATTCATAATAAAAATATAGAATGTGATTTAATAGGGAAATAACTGTCTCTTTAGAGAAACTGAAATTGAAATCAAAATTACTATACAAGCAACATCAAAATACCTCAAGATGATGGATAAAGATGACATTTACAAGGTTTGCCGAGTAGTAATGTTTACAGGAAATTAATCTAATATTGGAGGTGTATCATTTTTCACAGGAGCTGAATCATAATTCAGCTGTCTCTCCCTGACAAGGTCAGAATTTACCACTATGCAACTCAAATGCTGTAGCTGGAGCAGTTTCACCACATCCTACATCAGTTTCAGTATAATTTTATGTATAAAATCAAATTCTGTGGAAAGTGTCTGTCTTCAATATATGAAAAAATGAAGCAAAAATACCTTGGACACTTTGTGTTAAACTATTACAGAAAAATAAAACTATAGTTTGGTACATAATTAATCAGAATTATCAGCAGCTGGGTTTCACCCATGTTGTTGGGAATCATAACACAAACAAAGCCAGCTGTTTCTTTCAGCATATCAAGGCCGCTGCTGTCTCAAGAGCTATTCTGATTAAGCCTAACATGATGTGATCACTTTCATCATTTTGCAGCTGTTCTTACAGTGTTTAGATTTCAAAAATCAGCATATGTTGTATATTCCAAAACCTAAGTAAACGAAATTCACACCTGTGTTATTTAAGTGGTTCCGAAATTAGTGGACATGCTTTCCCCAATAAGGTAGGTGCTGTTGTCATGGTTTTTTGTTTGTTTTTTGTTGTTGTTGTTGTTTTTTTGTTTTTTACCTCCATCTAATATATGCTCTTGAATGAAGTATGTATATTTTGAATAGGACTTAGGTTCATTCTTTAGACGTTTGTGAAATAATGTAGAATGCCTTTATAAAGTGCATGGCACTTAGAACATATAAATAGGAGTAAAAGACGAGTTATGTGCTAGGCATAAGAAGGTAATAAATTAAAAAAACACATTACTAGTCTTCACATTTTTTATTTGAAAATGGCATTAAATATGGTGAAAAATTCAGATTTGTTCACTGTATTTGCTGCAGTGTCCCCTTCCTTAAAACAATCTTATTAATTAATTTGAATGAATAACCACTGTGTCATTTACTTCAAATATATTCTTTATTATAGTCAAGAAAACATTTTTTTTTGTTAGTAACCAGTATGTATGGCCTTCTTCCCACCATCATTCCAGATACTAGATATACCAGTTAATAATGCGGATTTTTTTCAATAGATGGAGTTATACATATTTTGATATATATGCAATTTGATATGTATGCTATTTTGTTGTATTGACAACAAGCTTCAAATCTTCATATGTCAAATTTCCTGAAGGTGTTAACATGATATTTTTATGCTTAAAAATGTCGAATTTCATGCCAAAAAAGAGCTTTTGCGGGAAGTTTTAATTCATTACTTTATTTTGAAGAAAAAGTTACCATATACTTTGGGAAGCTTATGGTGAACATGCTCCATCTCAAGATACTTGTGAACACTGGTTTAAATGCTTTAAAAGTGATGACTTCAATGTGAAAGAAAAAGAACATCCAGGTCAACCGAAAAAGTTTGAAGACCAACAATTATAAGCATTATTGGATGGAGATGCGTGTCAAACACAAAAACAACTTGCACAAAGATTAAATGTTGCTCAGCAAACAATTTCTGGTCATTTACAAGCAATGGGAAAGATTTTAAAGGAAGGAAAATGGGTGCCACATCAACTGAATGAAAGACAAATGGAAAACCGAAAAGTCATCAGTAAAATGTTGTTTCAATGGCACGAAAAAAAGTCTTTTTTGCATTGAATTGTGACTGGCGATGAAAAGTGGATTTATTTTGAGAATCCCAGATGCACAAAATCATGGGTTGATCCAGGTCAACCATCAACATTGACTGCAAGGCCAAATCGCTTCAGAAAGAAGACAATGCTCTGCGTTTGGTGGGATCAGGAAGGTGTGGTGTATTATGAGCTTCTAAAACCAGGTGAAACCATTAATACTGATCACTACTGACAACAAATAATAATTTGAACCACGCTCTGATCGTGAAATAACCAGAATGTTCCAGAAGACATGGCAAAGTAATTTTGCTTCATGATGACGCACCATCACACACTTCAAAACCAGTTAAAGACATGTTAAAAGATCTTGCCTGGAAAGTATTAACCCCCTCGCCATATTCACCAGACCTTGCTCCTTCAGATTACCACTTGTTCCAATCAATTGATGGCACAGGCACTTTCTGAGCAGCACTTCAAAACGTATGAAGAAGTGGAAAATTGTTCTCTGAATGGTTTGCCTCAAAACAAGAAACGTTCTATTGGGACGGTATCCACAAATTACCTAAAGATGGGGAAAATGTGTAGCTAGTGATTGACATAACTTTGAATAAAGCACTTTTGATGTTTCTCTTGAAATTATTATGTTTTCTTTGATTACAAAATCCGCATTATTAACAGGTACACCTAGTATACTTTAAGCAGCTCACCATTCAACAAGCTACTTCTGCTTCTTTTAATACCCATTGCAATCATAACTTTTCTATTAAAAGCTGCCCTAGTCATTTTTGCTCAGTGGTTAGAATGTCGGCCCACAGACTGAAGGTCTCAGGTTCAATTCCAGTAAAAGGCACGTACCTCAGTTTCAGGTTCGATCTTGGTAGGGATACATGCAGGAAGCAACCAATTGATGTGTCTCTCTCACATCGATGTTTCTCTCTGTATGTCTCTCCCCCTCCTCTCTCTCTAAAAATCAATGGAAAAAATATCCTAAAGTGAGGATTAACAACAACAAAAGTTCCTCATAGCAAAGTGAAGGAAAGAAAGGTTAAGTAGGTACATTGCACTTCAAGAAAACTCTACCATTTATGTACTTTCCATTTATTCCTACCTGGAAAGCTCATTCTCTTAACTATTGAATTGTTGTCTCTCCACTGGATACTCAGACTATGGACAAGCTCAATTCTATAAAACCTGCTTTTAAGATTAAGACTGAAAATAGCTTCTTCCTTTGCTGAGTGGTTCTCAAATGTAGACATACATAAAATGCACATTAGCAGATCCTGTCTCAGAAATTCATTTTCTGTTTGAGGTATGGAAGAAAAATGCATTTAAACAAGTACTCAGTTGACACAAGGTCTACACTTGGAAAATATTGTTCTATATTTCCTGTACTTTATTTGTACTTATGAAATATCTATTTGTTGCTCATTCATACACATGTTTTTTTCTGGGAAATTGCTGGTGGGTGTGTAAATGGTGAAGCTGATATGAAAAACAGTATAGATATTCCTCTTAAAATTAAAAATAGAAGTACATATGATCCAGATATTCAAATCTGGATATATACCCCAAACTATTGGAAACAGAGACTCAAACAGATAGATATAAAACTATGTTCACAGTAACATTGTTCACAATAGCCAAATGATGGTAGCAACCAAAGTGTCCTTCACATGTGAATGGATAAACAAAATACGGTACATACATAAAATGGAATGTTATTTAACATTAAAATGACAGAACTTCTGACATTTTAAATCAGGGATAGAACTTTTAGACACTATGCTAAGTAATATAAGCCATTCATAAAAGAACAAATACTGTATAATTCCACTTATATGAGGCCTAAAGTAGTCCAATCATAGAAACAGAAAGTAGAATGATAGTTTCCAGGTACTGAAGGTAGAAAGGAATGGGGAGTTACTGTTTAATGGGTATAGAATTTTAGTTTGGGAGGAAGAAAAAAGTTCTGTAGATGGATGGTAGTGATAGCTGCATAGCAGTGTGAAAGTGCACTAGAAAAATGGTACATTTTATGCTTTATATATAACATACATATATATGCATGTATATATACATATGTATCTATATGTCTAATCTCTCTATATACTAGTATATATGTAATCAAATATAAATATCAGAAATAAATATGTTGGATAACATTTGCTTAATGTTAGGAGGATATAATTAGAGTTCATGTAAGGTGAGGTAAGATCTGTATGGTAAAATTGATTAAATATGCATAATATATTTCAAGGGAGGTTATTACAGGATAGGTATAAAGATTTCAATTTTCCAACTAGTACAAAAAGAATATAGGAAAACATAAACCCTTCAATCAATCTAGGAAAAGAAACACAAAAAGAAAAACAAGTATAGAAAATGCAAAAGCCAAGGAAGTACAAAATGTAAGGTAGCAAAGCAAATCCAAATATATCAATAGTTACATAAATGTTAATTATTTCAAGTTGGCACTTAAAAGAATAGAGACTATCACATTGGAATAAAAAAAAGGTAAAACAAACTTAGGTTAGATAATATTTTGAATACATATTTAAATTATAAATATATGACAATTTTGAAATAGATAGGGAAAGATATACCAGGAAAATTCAACCCAAAGAATCCTGGGAAACATAAATGAATTATCAGGCAAAGCAGACTTCGGGGGGGTGGGGGAATCATTGTTATGAATAAAAAGGTTACAATGCTATGATAAATGCTTCGGTTCATCTGGAAGATAAGATTCTAAATATGTATAGATACTTATACATATTTAGAAATATGTATAGATATAGTTATAAAATAGTCTCATTGTACACAGTGCTTTATTTCATACCTGATCATTTTTATCAGATGCCAGATGTTGGTGGATATTTTTGTTTTCCTAAAAATATTTTGAGCTTTGCTGTAGAATTAAGATACATGAATTCAGTTTGATTCTTTCAAGTTGTGTCTTTAAGTTTGTTAGGTTATACCAGAGCAATATTTGTTCTAGGGATAAATTTCAAACTCTGTTGAGGGAAGAATGTTTTAATACTCTGATATTATTATTAAACTAGTGGCCTGGTGCACAAAATTCATGCAC
The DNA here is from genome assembly GCF_963259705.1 of Myotis daubentonii. Lineage (NCBI taxonomy): Eukaryota > Metazoa > Chordata > Mammalia > Chiroptera > Vespertilionidae > Myotis > Myotis daubentonii. Next base: position 209,292,346 of record NC_081841.1, on the reverse strand, counting down.
ATTAAAAGGGAATTAGAGGAAATATTTTAATATTGCTATTTGCCCTTTCTCTATAATAGAAGTGTCAGAGATGAAAGAAAATTAGTAAAATGTATATGAAAATCTCCCTGTCAGAGTCTGGGGCACGCCGGGGGACCCAGAGTCTAGTCCCCACCCACCTACGTGCACCTCAAAATCACACGAGACAGAGATCCAGCCAGCCCCACCCCATCAAGTCCCACAGCCTCAGGTCCCTCGGCCCTGTGCCAGGGCGGAGGGTGCAGCCTCAGGTCCCCTGGCCCCGGCATGAGGATGTGAGGGTGTGATGACCATTTGCATATTAGCTCTATTATTTAGGATGCTGTTGTAGTATTAGATACTGATACTTACTGAATTAGAAAATTTCCCACTTTGTCTTGGGCATTAGCGTTATCTCTGACCTTGTGTGATCAATGAGTACTGTTTCCTATAATCTTTTGGGTAGTTTCCCGCCCGTCTCAAATTGCATCCTCATGTATGTGTTGATTCACCGGTAATCAACAGAATACTTGAGAGGGAATCTGCACATTTCGGTTCTCTTGCTGTGCAGCTGCCTCCTCCCCAGTGTTTTACCCTCTGAACAGCAGCAGCTATCCTCCTTGTATATGATCTGGACACAGTAAGATGGACATCCATAGGTATCACTTCATTTAGTTTCTGTCCCACGTAAATCTTTTTTGTTCCTTTTTTTGCCCAATGATTAATGTTCTCAATGCCAATATTTTTTTTCTATTTTTATTGCTTGTTTCACATGATAATATAAATCCAGTCCCTGTTACTCCAGCTTGAATCCATGTGTAGACTGTCTGCTATAAAAGTTCAGTCTGTTTTTAACTAATACAAAAAGTGTTATAGGAAATAATAGGCTATATAACTCAAAATATGGCACAGTGGCCCAGCCAGTGTAGCTCAGTGGTTGAGCATTGGCCTGTGACCCAGGAGGTCAGGGTTCCGATTCCTGGGTCAGGACGCATGTTGGGGTTGAGGGCTCAAACACTGGTAGGGGGTGTGCAGGAGGCAGCTGATGATCAATGATTCTCTCTTATCATTGATATTTCTATCTCTCTCTCCCTCTTCCTTCCTCTCTGAAATCAATAATATATATATACTATATATATATATTTTACATTATATATTATATATTAATTATAATATATATATATATTAGAAGCCCAGTGCATGAAGATTTGTGCACTTGGGGGTCCCTCAGCCTAGCCTACGCCCTCTTGCAGTCCGGGAGCCCTCAGGGGATGTCCAAGGGGAGCGGGCCTAAGCTACAGTCTGGCCTCCCTCTGCAGGAGGCAACTGGTAGGCCAATCGGGATGGCAGCGAGCAGCCAGCCTCGCCCCCCTGATCGCCCCTCCTCACCGCTGGTTGCCGCTGCCCACGCCCTCGTTGCCATCCCCTCCCTCTGCCCACTAGCATGCAGCTTCGCTGGCCTGGTGCCACTCCCCCCCCCCACCAGTTGTTCTGCCCTTTGGTCAATTTGCATAATATATATATACACACACACACACACACACACACACACACACACACACATATATAATATGCCACAGTGTCTTAGCAGTCAGGCAGCTTGTGACAACTACACAGATCACAGATGTTGCAGGTTGGATAGCTGTTTACCTGCCTACATGTCTTGAGTCAGAGAAAATATTTTCTTAAATTGTCATCTTTGATAACTTGGAAAGTAGACTACATGTCTACTAATTTTGCAGTTCTAGAGGAAGGAATTTTATATTATCAGAATATCAATATGTGTCAGTGGTTCCTTGAAGATTATAGCTCATCTATAAAAATAAAGATGAGCTTAGGAAAAATTGAATCCTTTATAAGCAAGCAATAGAAAGAGTTCATAAATTCAAGGCCCTTAGGATTAGAAAGCTAAATGCAATTACATTTCCTCCTCACCAGTGTTTCATATAGCCTCAAGATACGTACCAGTGTGTGTGTGTGTGTGTGTGTGTGTGTGAGAGAGAGAGAGAGAGAGAGAGAGAGAGAGAGAGAGAGAGGAAGTAGGGCATAAAAGTAAATAAATATGGCAGGAATAGGTATGATGTCTAGAAAAGATTATGATGTGATTACTAGCACAGGATTTCACTATGATCAAATTTTCTCAGACAACTTCTATTTTTCAGAGAATTATATTACTGATGAAACCTCAAGTTTGACCTAAAAAATCTGTGCTTAATTGACACTTAATATAATTCTTTGGTTTCAAAACTTACACTATTTGGAAGTAGGCTATAAAAGAGCTTTACTCCCCCAAAGGGCCTGTTCTCCCCTGTCCACTATATTGTGGTATTAAAGGGGTATGGATGAATAAAAACACCACAGAAGGTGAAGTCAGAGCGAAGAAGACTGATGAATGATGTATTTTCATTGTTCAAAGTACTTTCTCCATTGATATGGAAGAATGTCTTCCCCATACCTCTCCCACAGTACTCTATTACTGTCATGGTTCAATTGCTTCTCATGGTTTCACATTTTCCCTTTCTACCTAAAAATGTTATTGCTATTAATCACATTGTTTTCTGTTGGTCTTATACATTGGTAAATATTTTTACTTTAATGTATTAGGTTGCTGAACCATAAAGATCCATTTCTAGACCTGATGGAAAGGACTGAACATTACCCAGGGATCTTGAACTTTGAGCTGAGTGCCATGACTCCATTGGACTCTGGGTTGGCTTTTTTGGGAGGAGTGAATATGCTAAAGGTAGGAAGAATATAGATGTACATTTTGTGGCCAGGGAGCATATGGTGGCAAGGACTGCTGGCTGATGACAAAATGCACCCTTGTTTTCCTGAGCACAGTGATAGGCTACATTTTCAGGCTTCCCTTGCATTTAATTTTGGCTATGTATTTAAACTCTAGGCAATGAAAGATGAGTACAAGTGATGTGTGCTAATCTGGGTTATGGCTTTTAAAGCAGAAGCATATTCATTTTACATGCTTTCTTCTTCTGAAAATGCATGACAAGACAATAAAAGTTGGAGGAACTACATATCAGAAGGAGGCTGGGTTCTTGAACAAATCCATTTGCTTACTAAATTCATGTTCTGAATTTCTCATGAGAAAAAAAGGAAACAACCCACAAACCTCTGTTATATTTTGAGCTTTTATATTTTGTTATCTATTTGTTATAGTGATTTAGCCTGTAACAATTTTCTCTAACATTAACAATTTCTCATCTGGGAAAAACTTTGAAGAGACAGAACAATGGGAGAGCAGAAAAAAGCCTATCAATCCAGTTAATTGGTGAAGTTTTTGTTATTGGGTAATGTATTGATTTCAAAGGTGGGAATTATATTAGTTTAATAATTCACATACATGTTTCATATATTACTATGTGCTTGTCAGATATTATACATAAAATTAGATGAAGGAAAAATTAATTCTAAAAATAAATCATTGCAGATGCAACAAACTAGTCGTTTTTGCCACAAATTTGCCTTCTCTTTTGCTGTCTTGCTATTTAAGTGTGGAACTGGATAGTCATCCCACACAAATAAGCCAGAGATAATAGGTGAGAGAAATGGAGGTGAGCAGTGATGATTAGGCAATCATTTGTGAACAATGTGGACAGATGTAGGAAAAAACACACTATGAGTCAGAAAGTCCATCCAAATCTTCGCCCTGTTCCAGAAAATTTATATCTGCTTCCTTTCTCAGTCTTAAAGATTTTGAAATAATAGCAAAGAAATTTTAATTGAGTGATTTTATATAGTCATTGCTTAATTAAAGAGTCCCATTAACAAATCATAAATTTAAATTCCTGAAAAGAGGAAAACAGACTGATGATAACAGGTGGAATAAACAATCCATGCAGAATACAAACATGAGTGAAGCAGAGACTGATTCTGGAGGCTCCAAGTATAGAGTCACAGAGCAAGAGGGGCCTTTGAGCAATCTGGGCAGTACCCTTATTTCCTGCCATAGTTTGCATTAGGCAGTTGACAGGGGTGATGTCTTTCCCCACAGTTAATTCAGTGTCTTTAGACCCTGAGGCCAGAAAGGTAGAACATTATTATCTATCTTCTACTCAAGTAGATAGAGATTTCGTGAGGGAAGGGAATAAGGAAATTCTAGTGGAAGAGACAAAGACTGTCATGGTTGGTTTAACACTCCCATTGTACACTCTCACTGGGAGTAGAACTTTCATTTTCAATCAGAAACTTAAATTTTCTCATGCATGAAGATGAGCTCGTCAAACATTTAAGCTTTTAACACTTAAGCAGAATACATGCCAGAGAAAGTCAGACCTCTTCACATTTATTCAAGAAAATTAACTCAGTAGGTTGCTTTAAGGGGAGCTTCTTGAATTGGACTACTTAGTTTAAGCTATTTATCTAAAACACATACACAAAAATAGTGGACATAAATCCAAGGAGAAGAAATCAAGCCTCCAGATTGAGAGGGCATACTTAGAAACGGAAGAGGCTGGAATGGAAAGGACCCACACCAGGCAAAATATAATGAAATTCAAACTTTCTAAAAATAAAAGGACCCTCAAAACTTTCAGACCATAAAACACAAATGAATTCCTTGCTAAATCAAAAAGGAAAAGTATTAAACGCCTCAATGACAAACACGTGTCCATGTACGAAGCTCCAAACCTGTAGAGAATTTTTATAAAAATGCATTTGGTCTAAACAAAGGATACACCTGGAAGCAAGGTCTCAACCGACTGAGAAAAAACACTTCCTATAGTAACAGTTTGTAGCTTCTTTTATGCATTTGGAATTAAAGTGAGAATGTGAAGAAGATTACATGAAGGTGGGAGAATGCAGGGTGGGAATTGGGTTCCAGGATAGTTAACAAGATGGTATGCTCTCTGTAGAGTGGGTCATGCTTTAGAAGGAGGGGTCTGAAAAGAGGCATTTTAAAGGTGTGTTAGCCTAGATGCACAGAAACAATGGACATGGCTTGCTGAAGTCAAAGATAAAGAAAGTATATGCCTGGAGCATCACTACCCAATATGGCTTCCCCAGTTAGGAACTCATGATCAAATCACACTGTGAGGTTGCTTTCCATACAACCCATCCCCCTTTTTTTGGTCCACAAATGAAAATCACTAAGCATTAAGCAAGATTTTCAGGTTTTGGAAAGGAAACATTCAAAAGTTATGGCATTTTATCTCCAACTAAACCAGCATTGCAGAATGGGCAAAAGTAATAAACTGCATGTAATAAAAAATACATGTATCAGCAATTTCTAGCAGAAGATCTGAACTCTTCCAACATTTACAATTCAAAGAAATTAAAATTCAAATATATTAGACACCCTAAAATTTAATTGCCTTACCCCTCATGAGTTAAATTTCCAAGAAAGTAAAGTTCAAAATTGTATTCTCCCTAATTTGTTATTTGGCTCATTCTAAGTTAGAGTTCTTAGTAACTGTACAGATTTATCTAAGGTTTGAGTTTTGTTCCTCTGTTATTTTGCTGTTGTTGCTGTTGCTTCAGTTGAGTTGTCCCTCAGTAGAAGGAGAAAGCGAGGAACCAGAGAGATGGCAGGTGTGTTGTGCTAAAGGAGATCCTTCTTCTCCAAAGGAGATATCCAGAGTAGGTGGCGGCATCCCCCCAAAATCAAATTAAACTGTTAGAAAATATTGGAAATAGCTTTTTTAAAAAAATAAATAAATAAGTATGGGGACGTTTTCTTAAGGCAGCCAACACATTTTGATGCCATGCAAGAAAAGATTGATTCATCTCACTAGATAAAATATTTTTTATAGGAAGACCTTCTTAATGATAAAAAGCCCCATAAAGTTAATAGATAACATATTGAGAGTATATTTGCAAAACATTGAATGAATATAAAGGCCCTTACAAGGTAATAAGAAAAATAAAAGAGGCAAATGATCCAATAAAAAATTTGGCAAATGGGAAAAAATAAAATGTTCATTAAACATATGAAAAAGTTATTACCTTCACTTTGCTCAGGAAAATACAAATTAGAACTGCAATGAAGTATGTTTGTCTGCTGGAGCAGCTAATTGAATACTAATCCATTTGGTAAGACTGCAAGCCGGGCATATCTTCTAGGCAAATCCTCCAATTAAAGAGGTCACCTTAGACAATTCTTTTAGGTGTGTACAAGAAGTTTCTACTAACACAGCCCATTTTAGCATAATTTATTTAAAAATCACTCCCATAGAGTGCATCCACAAAAATCATTTTATAGATATTTAAGTTCAGATGTAGGAAGATCTCTAAAGCTTTATTTCAAGAAAAGGTTATATAAGAGTATACGAGACACGCTGTTATTTCTTCAAAGAAAAAAGAGAGGAAGTGAACTTTGTATGAAAAAGAACAAATGTGTTTAAATGTGAGAGGAGCTAGCTTGAAACATAGGCAGATAGGGCAGGGGTCCAGTGGAAAACAAAAGCAGGGGAACATAGGCAGGGGCAGACATGGCAGTTTGAACCAGCCTGACCACAGGAACCAACCAAGCAGAAATAATCAAATGTTTCTGGACTCAAAGCAGGAGGCATGGGAAATCAAGGGAGGTTCTGCAGTAAACAAGATAGAACACATAGAAAAAGTTCAGCACAGGGACAGAGAAAGAACACATAGAAACAGGGAAAGTTTAGGTCCCTTTCTGGGCAAAAACAATTGAGGGAATCAATCAGCTGACGACACAGGTAGACATAGAGCAGGCTTGTAGCAAACATATACCCCTGGTCTGCAAAGCTTTAACGGGCAGCCCATTCTTGGGTCCCCCTCCCCTTGTGGGGAGTCTGAATCTGCTTGTAACAAAACTCCCACACTTTGCTTAAACCTTCTGCTCCGTGTAGCTCATTCTTCGGTGTCGAGAGACACGACCCCAGGAAAAACACCTCTGCTCACCTTTCCGATTATCAAATGTACAAAGGAGAGCTTGACACAGCCCTCTGATTACTAATGATAGATGCATTCCCTTTTGAGATGGAGTCCTTGGCTAAACTGTATCCCCAGACTATTATATTTGAGGTTTGTCAACTCGAGTACTCTGGCACATACATCTAATATAAGTAACATTTTATTGCAATAAACCATAAAGGAACATAATGGGACACTTCAGGCTAAGGCGAGTTAAAAGAACTAATTACTCAATTTTCTCAATTTGATCAAGGGAACTACCCTCAGTTTGGTGGTGATGGTATATTATGCTGTCCTATCTTGGACAATTATAGATTAAATGAACTTCAAACGAGTATTTCCAAAACCTTTTACACTCCCAACCACATTACTTTGAATTTCTATTATGCCATTTTAATTTATTGTTGATGTTACTGTATTTAAGTTGGCCATCTGATTGTAATCTGTGTTTTGAGTAAAAGCTATTGCTAAACTACAAATCCCAATTTATTATATGGTCCACAAATGCAGTTTTCCCTCATTTGGAAAGGAGAGTATTAGGTTATACAGTCTGTGATATAAGAAAAGAATTGTGCATGGCAGGGCTGGCCAGCCTTACTACAGGATGGTGGGAGGGGGAATGAAAAGGAACTTTTCTGTCATTCTGACTTTACATATTCATTTTTTACTCACATAAACCCAAAAGAGTCTCCCATTAGCCACTAGATAAGTTGAAGAAGCTGATCTATGATTCCAACACTGTCATCTAATGTAAATTACGCTCCCCTTCTTTAACTCTTTGCATTCCCCCAAATAAATTTGAAAATGCAAACTCTATGACCACCTTGAAATATTATAAGAGTGTGTAAGCTGGCGCTTTTCCACATGCATTCATGCGTTTGAGTGGGGAACAAGGTGGAGTACACAGACCCAGATCCAGCCCTGTCAGTTCCAATCCATCTTCCTCCCAAGCGGTTCATATTTTATGTCCTAGGTTTCCACATATGCTTTTCCTCTGGGCAAAAAGGCTCATGTTGAAAAAATGTTTGAAAACCACTGTTCTTGTTTCATCCCCTTGGTTCATAGGTAAGCAAACTGAGATGCATGGATATTTATGTGACTAACCACAGATACAGATCTAGTTGATGTTATAATCATATATATTTCTATTATACAGTAACATGTTCTACTTTAATTCCTCCTATTGCTGCCCTTACAAACAAAATGGTTGCTTGATGACTCTCTTGTTAGAAATGCAGAAGGTGTTCCTTAGAAACCCTCTCTCTGTCCTCTCAACGTAAAGAAGAAACACACACACACACACACACACACACACACACACACACGGTGTTTAGAGAGACTGCATGGCAGGCAGAGGAGGCAGGAGTCCAGGTTCTCCTATTCCCATCAAGGTCTCCTGTGATGGTATCTCATGCTCTGTTCATCGTCAAGATAGTGCCATTAAAACATCGTCTTCCCCAACTATTCCAAGATGTTTGCTTGGAATAGGACAGGATGCAAATTCAGTCTACAGTAAGTCAGGAAGAGAGGAGTGAGGCAATAAGGGGCATGTCTTAGGTTCACATGGATCTGGGCCTGGTATGCGTGGTGATTTCATGAACTACAGTGTTCCAGTCACGTAGCAAGGGGAGCATCCAGACCTCATATATGAAATGGAATTCGAACGAGACTTCAAAAATGAGTGTTTTTCTCATATACTATACATGATTACTGCCGTTTGGTGTGAATATTAGCATATTTTAAATCCTTTAGTGGGCTAAAGGAAGATTGCTGAATGAATAGGACAATTATTTCAACTAAATATACTCAGAATGTCCCAGGAGGCTTATTTTTGGTGGAATGTTGTGATGTAGCTGTGTGAACCGTCGGCAGTGACTGCCACTGTGATCATGCCCTTTGCTTCAGTAGTCCGCAGGACAGCTATAAAATCACACTGGTGCCCTCAAATAAATTAATTTTTCAGAACTACACACAGCAATAAAAATAAGCCTTTTGTTATAATAAACAAGGCAATGGGCAGCTATTAAAACATTTACCTTATGGTTTTTTAAAACATACGAAGTAGTAAAGAGGAAAACCATTTCATCGTTTTTGTTATATTTAGTCCTTTAAAAATCTGTGTAACTGTTTTTTAAATAATATTTTTAAAAATCAATGCAAAAATCCTTTTGGTGAATTGTGTTTTGATAACCTCTCTACAAAAGCTGTTCTGGGCACCCTTCACCACTTGCCTGTGTGCATTATCTGTAATTGTCTTTTAATAGGCTGAGACTAAATTTTTAGAAAAAATTGCATCTCCAGGGAATAAGGGTTGTCAGATACTACTGAGATGTAATACATCAAGTGCTCAGGTATTCAGCTTTATCTCCTTGGCTGTTTCTTTTCAGGACACATACTTTTTTTAAAAAAAGTTTTCAACCTTTCTAACCTGTTCTGATTTCAAATGAGTAAAGTAATGAGCACTAACAACAAGGAGAACAATAGAAGTAATGAGTCTTGGACAACAGCAACATATTAGATAAAGGATTTGTGACTAAAAGAAAGATAAGTAAGCCTTCTCTTTTTAAAACCAAGGAATAAACATTTTATTCTCAAAACTAATTAAAAGTTCTCCATGGAAGAGTTTTTTTTTACTAGTCACTATTTAAAACAGGTCCATATTTTTCAGGAAAACTATGATATTTTGTAAATGGAAAGTTTTATAATTATCAATGATCTATTTTTGTCTTATTTACATTCTCATGTATGTGATACAATAGTGGACTTCTGCATAGCAAAAAAATGAAAGGTTTGATATAATTTATAAACAGTAATTTTAAAAATAATTTATTTTTAATTCCAGATTATTTTCCTTCCATTGAAGTGCACGTACCTTGATCATATTTAATCCCTCTGGACATTTTCTACCATGTATGTCAGGAACAAATACCTGGCCATGACTAATTTCTTCTTCATTATTTATTAGTCTCATTCATATTTTTTATTAAATTTTTTATGTTTGATCTAGTTCTATTATTTCCATGACCAGAATTGCTTCTTCATGTAATCAAATGATAGCCCTCCTTGTCCTTTAAAATACAGATTATCTTTTAGCCACTCAATCTTGTAATTTTCTGAGTAGAGACAAAGTAGCACGATCTTGTTTCTGATCTAAATGCAAGTAGTCTATTCCAATTTGCACTCTCTCACCTCTACTTCAAAACATGCTAATATGAAAAGCCTCAATATTTATGTTTTTCTCGAGCCACTAATTCTTTTTCCATGAAAATGCACGCAAAGATTTTCTTAAAATGAGGTTCTAACGTGGTGTTATTAAATAGGAATCATTGGGAACCAAATATTTAACAAATAGGGATGGGACAAATAAATTCTGATGGGCTGGTTCATTATTTTTATTATAGAAGTAATGAAAATAATTTTAAAATACTTATTACCTCTCTCTCTCTCTCTCTCTCTCTCTCTCTCTCTCTAGATAGATAGATAGATAGATATAGATAGATAGATAGATATAGATATAGATATATATCTGTTCATCACTTAGGGGCAATCAGGCCGGCAAGGGAGGGCAGTTAGGGGTGATCAGACCATCAGGGGAACAGTTAGGGGCATCAGGCCAGCAGGTAGAGGTGGTTAGGGGTGATCAGGCAGGCAGGTGAGTAGTTAGGAGCCAGTGGTCCCAGATTGTGAGAGGGTGCAGGCTGGGCTGAGCATTCTCCACCTTGCCACCCCCCCCCCACACACACACACGTATGAATTTCGTGCATTGGGCCTCTAAAATATATATTTATATATATACTAGGGGCCCGGTGCACGAAATTCGTGCACTGGGTGTGGGGGGGGGGAGTGTCCCTCAGCCCAGCCTGCCCCCTCTCACATACTGGGAGCCCTCAGGCGTTGACCCCCATCACCCTCCAATCGCAGGATCGGCCCCTTGCCCAGGCCTGACGCCTCTGCCAGAGGTGTCAGGCTTGGACAGGGGACCCCCATCTCCCCCCGATCACTGGCTCTGGCCCCCACCCAGGCCTGAGGCCTCTGGCCCAGGAATCATGCCTGGGCAGGGGACCCCCATCTCCCTCTGATCGCTTGCGCCACCCCCCGCCCAAGCCTGACGCCTCTGACCCAGGCTTCAGGCCTGGGCAAGGGGACCATCATATCCCCCCAATCCCCGGCTCAGTCCCCCGCCCAGGCCTGATGCCTCGGCCAGAGGAGTTGACCCTCATCACCCTCCGATCACCAATCACCGGATCGGCCCCTTGACCAGGCCTGAGGCCTCCGGCAGAGGTGTCAGGCCTGGGCAGGGGACCCCCAGCTCCCCGCGGTTGCAGGCTCCGCCCCTGCCCAGGCCTAATGCCTCTGGCCTAGGCGTCCGGCCCGGGCAGCGGGGACCCGCAGCTGCAGCAGCCCCGCGATCGCGGGCTCCGCTTTAGGCCCAGGCAAGGGACCCCTAGCTCCTGGGACTGCCAGCTTCGACCGTGCCCAGCTCCCATTGCTGGCTCCACCCCTACTTCCTGCTACTGGCCAGGGCGGAAAAGGTGCCTGATTCTTCGATCATGGCTGGGGGGCAGGGCAAAGGCAGCCCAGGGCTGCCTTTGCCCTGCCCTCCAGCTCTTAGCTCCCCCCTGGGTTTCCGATCACTGTCAGTGGCAGGGGGCTTCTTCCTGCTTTCCCTTTCGCCTCTCTGCATTGTGCCTACATATGCAAATTAACCGCCATCTTGTTGGCAGTTAACTGTCAATCATAGTTGGCAGTTAACTGCCAATCTTAGTTGGCAGTTAACTGCCAATCATAGTTGGCAGTTAATTTGCATATAGCCCTGATTAGCCAATGAAAAGGGTATCGTCGTACGCCAATTACCATTTTTCTCTTTTATTAGATAGGATATCCATCCCTATAAGTTCTACTATATTTGTGTAATTTTTCCTTTCATAATAAATATTAAAAGTTTATGAATGTTTTAATACATAGAAAGTAGACATGAGCATTTACTTTTTTTATTTTAAATAGGTGCCTTACTAATAGTCATTGAAGTGTCAATGTTATGAAGTCTCCTTAAGCTTCACCATCACCCTGTACTTTCTAAAAAAAAAAAAAATGTTTGCTCCTTACTCCTTCATCCAAAACAGTAAGCTTATCAAATAATTTTTCTCGTACTCCCTCTTAAGCATATGTTATGAATGGACATGGGATAGATATTCATATCCACTTATTGCTAACCTCTTTCAGTTTCAGAGAATGGACTATTTAAACACTTGAAAGACAAGTAAAATGAATTCTCTGGCAGCAATTCACTAGTCGATTTTCATCTTTTATCAAAGCATGTTTCTAATTTTCTTGATTTTAATGAAAAGAAGAACCTGGAAATATAACTTTTGAGAATCTGTTGTATTTTTAAAAAAGAAAAAAATTATAAAAGAGATTTCTTGCATGAAGTCACTTCTGTCTAAGAATTTTAAGAGTACTAAGGGCTGATCAAAATGAACTCTAGTTGGTAACTCAGATGTGTCAAAAGCTTCAATATAAATTGGCAGACAAAAACTGTAATTTATGGAAGGTCAGGCTAATTCTTTAATTCATAAAAGTTTTCTTTCAGTTTAATATCATTTGGAGAACTTGCATAGCAAATTATTTACTATAATAGATAAAAAAGAAATTATGAAACTTAAATAAGTTTCTTTCATAGACTGAATAATTTATGTATTTACTCCTTTAGCAATCATTTTGATTCCTCCTAAACAGTGATAGTTCATAAAATAAGTAATAAGGGAATCTATTTATCCTATAAATATTGAGGCAATGCCAATGGCAATTTTTATGATAATTATGCTTTAATAGACTATTCAATCAGATCAAATAGTTAAAACTCACAGAAAGAGTAGACATATTTTCCCACTAATAATTTTTCTTTTAGTTTTTTTTCTTACCCCATGCATAAGTACTTCATTTTTCTCAATAAATGTTCAATATTGTACCGTTAATATATTAATGGATTGATTTTAATTCTGGATTTTTCATTTTTGTGCTCTTGGCCATTCTGCCAAAATAGATCTTTAAGTTGAGACATTCTGATGATGAATAATATTCTTGTCTTTGAGTACCAAAATAGATTCTTGAAATTCATAGCAGAGGAAATAATCTTGAAATTACATGATTTTAATTTACAAGAGTACTACATTAAATCATTTCTCTCCAAAGTGAAATCAAGGAATAATACATATCATAATCATTAGGTTAACAAAAGGGTGTACATATGGGAAAAACAGTAGTAATTAATTTCTAACCACCAATGGCTTGTATATTTACTTGAAAAGTGCCCCCACAGTAAAGAATGGGATGAAAAAAGATTTGTGAAAGGCAGAGAATGAGAACAGAGAGAGGATGTATTGTTTTTTTTCTTCTGGGTGACTCTATAACAAAACCAATCTTATTTTATTTATAAAAGCCAGTTTCATATGTTTACTATGAGACTATTAAGTGGTTGTATTTACATGGTTTGCAATCGAATTGCATTGAAACCCAATTTGAAAAATTATACTTTTTGGTTAAACCAACCAATGCATTCATTCTATGAACTGGAATCTCTTTCCATTACTTGTCAAAAGCACAAGTGTGTGATTTATTTGAAAAATTTACTTGAAAATATTTGATGATTATTTAACTGTAAATTATTTAAGCATATCATACATTAGAATTGGCAGAACTGAACATATGAAATTATACTAAATAATTTTCAGTGATTTCTGTTTTGTGATTTCCTAGAATCTAGGGATTTTCTGTTAAATTAGGACCCTGAACATAAGACATTACATATCCCTCATAGTCCTTGCCTTCTCTCCAACAATTATGAAGAGGAGGCAACCTACTATTAACTAGATATATAAATTATTTCACAGAATAAGTTCTTTAGTCCTCACTATTTGAAAAGTTCTCAATGTTATGAAATTATAAATGCCCTTCAACCTTAGGTTAACTGCCGATTGAATCAAGTGCTGTTCTCATTTTACTTTAAACCATTATGCTAGAAAACACATTTAATTCTGCCAATAGTTTTCCAAGTATATAAAAATAAACAAAATTATAAGGATGTTCTAATCTGTACTACCTCAGAAATAGCTGCATGAAAATGAAGTGTGAAGATCCATTTTTTATATTATATAAGATTTCATAATGTAATTTACTATTGATAGCATCTATCTAAAGAGAAGATATGAAATATTTGGAATATGTAAAAATAGTTTGTGGGGGGTTTTTTTGTTTGTTTGTTTTTTTTACTAAGTGATAGGTTCAGGTTTAGAAAATTAGGCCTAACTTGCTTCAAAATGTTTTCCAAATTAGTAATTGAGCTTGATTTTTCAAGCATGTAATTATCACTTCATAAACTCTGCACCAATGCACTCATGGTGCTCTGGACTTCTGAAAGAGTTAAAACAGCTTCCAAAATGGACTCATTTACTCACAAGTTATAGCTTATACCTTGGGAAAAATCTGAATCATGATGGACCCCAATGACTAATTTCCGTATTGCCACAGCCAGTGATGGGTTGTTAAGTTCTCTGTCTTTTTCCCAGCCTGGCGATATTGAAAGAGAACTATGAGGAAAACTGTCAATAAATAAAAATTGCTTTTCTATAAGAACATTTATCATGTATTTCCATTTCTAGTGTAATAAAATCAAATTTTATCATTCTTATAACATTTTGCCCATTCATATAATTTAAGTGTATATGAATATCTATTTTATTCAGAATTTACATAATGCCCAATACTATAGTGAAAACAGAACTTGTGTAAAAGAACTTCCTTTCTGCTTTCACATTTCTTTGTAAAGGAGCAACACAGTAAACTATAGCTAATGTTGTCATCCCAAAGACACAGGTGTCACCTGCCATTAGATTTTGATGGTGGTAATTATAATGATGGCAGAAACATTTTACCAAATATTGCCTTAACTCAAAAGATTTAAGTTAAACTCTTCCCTATTTTAAATGTATAGTAATTAGCTTATGGTATATAATAGAACATAACATTCAGAAGCAAAAGAAGTATTTACTTCTTGAATCAACTTACTCTTTGCAACTAATTAGGAGAATTCGAATTCAAAAAATAAATTTCACATGAGAATTTCTCAGAGGATGGCAAAAGGTATTATAGATCCAGATTTCTAATTTCCCATTAAAACATTATGGAATGACCAGAAAGCAAAAGCTAAAAATATAATTTTTAAAAGACCATGGAATATAACAAAACAGTTATAAATATATTAAATGTTCTGTGCACGACTTAGAGCAACATTGTTTTATTCAAGGCAATACATACATACATACATACATTCATACATACATACATACATTTCCCACTTAGTGCTTTGGGCAGAAGCTGGTATGGATTTTGATGCCCAAGAGGTTTTGCTCACACCCAGGCTTCTGTGACAGCTACTGACAGTGAACTAGCTGCCTTCTCTGAGCATTGTACTTTATCATTACGTAGGAACATGCTGTCTCCCATCTACCTTCCTGGCAGGAAACAACTGAGCTTCCAGATGCACTGTGCCTAACACAGTACTTTGGTCACAATAATATTAAATTGTAATTAGTGTCAATCCTCTTTGTTGTTGTTTTTTTGCTTCATAGACCAATGTGAGTTTTCTGTATTATTTGAGATAAAATGCAATTCTGTTAGAAAAAAAGACTGGAAAAACAAACCAATATAAATGCAAAATTTAAAAATAGTAAATGAATACTCAATAGGTAAGTAAATAACTAGCATGTGAACATAGACAAGATTCATGGCAGATGTTATATATAAGAAGTAATTTAGTAACTAGTAAGATAGGCTAAAGATAGAATAAATGGAATATAAATTAGAACAAAAAGCACTTTTCCTTCTAGATAGAAAGGGATAAAACGACTATGTCACAAGTAAGCCACCTCCGAGTCCCTAAATCAACCACTTATTGGTAACAAAGAGTATTGTTCCTTCAGGCTCCATATGTGCTCTGCCCAAAAAGTGCAGATAAAATTCCTGTGTGTTAGCAACTCCAGCTGTGAAAAGTAGAATCGCCCCTATGACTCTCTAGAAAAGAGCAAGTGTGTTTTAGCCAGAGGCATGTCCCTTCTGTTGGGCCCTCTTACTTCTCTCACACCATGCCCCTCGAAGTATTAAAGGTAGAGACGTGCAAGACCTAACTATGGCCCTCTTTCTGTCCAAGTCACAGATTAACCCTGCAATAGGGAAATTAGAGCTTTATGTACCATATGAGATTTCTAAAAGTTAAGAAATGTAAAATGATGGACTTATGGGATTGAAACTATATGGTGTTAAGAGACCAAGGACCCAGAAGTGAAGGAGTATCAACATTGCACATTTGAAAGAAGCAGCTGAGAAATAATAGAACCTTTTCATCTTTATACATAGGAGTTGAGCCTATTCTAATCACTTACCCAGGTAATAAAACCATGATTAGCCAAAGAATTAACAGTTACTGCAAATGTTCGTGGAATTTTGTGATTGAAGGTAATAAAAGCAATGTATCATAACTAAATTCAGACAAAAATTTTCCATCTTTGGTGAAAATGAAGTAGCTATTTTTAAATTAATATTGCTGATTCCAGTCAGAAAGAAAGAATGTAAAAATCATCAGTTATTGGATTCTATAGTTTCCATTTCTATGCATATACTAGTAAAACCAGTTTTTTTTAATCAACTCTTAACATGGCAATTTTTAAAAAGTATTTGTAAAAGTGGTAAGTAATAATAGTGCTTGAAGATAGGAGATCTTGTTTTCTTTCATGCCTTTGAAAGGCTCTGACTTATTCTAAAAGCTGATTATTTCTGGGAAACTTATTATTTGAGCATCCCAAAAGCCCGCTGGTTGTTCTTTTCTGTATGTACACCAACTCCATCGTTTCCATTGAAAATACAGGTTCCTATAAGAAGGAAGGATTATCAGAAGGTATCATAGGCTCATCTGTTTTTTCTTTTTATTTGTTTTGTTTTGTAAATATCAAATATCTCTACATTATACTGAAAATTCTAGGATGTTTTAAAAAAGTACAGATGTTGAAAGCATTGTGTGATGTCATAATAGACTAGGGGCCCGGTGCATGAAGATTTGTGCACTGGGGGTGGGTCCCTCAGCTCATCCTCAGGGGAACCCTCTCCAATCCAGGAGTTTCTGTCTGTCTTTGCAATCATATGAGCGAACTGTCTGAGACCCCCAACCCAGTTTAGTTTGTTGCTCACAGAATAATAGAGGCTTTTTTTTTCTTTGCTTCATTGGTGTAGATTTCCTGGAATTTTTAGGATATCTTCCCTTTAGTTTTTCCTAGACACTCTGATTTTACTTATGTCTCTCACCTTTGCTTTCCCTCCATCACCTTTGCTTTCCCTCCATCTCACCACAACAGTAATTTGCTCCAGGCTCACTTTGCTCTAGTGCAGCGGTTCTCAACCTGTGGGTCGAGACCCCTTTGGGGGTCGAATTACCCTTTCACAGGGGTCGCCTAAGACCATCGGAAAACACATATATAATTACATATTGTTCTTGTGATTAATCACTATGCTTTAATTATGTTCAATTTGTAACAATGAAAATACATCCTGCATATCAGATATTTACATTACGATTCATAACAGTAGCAAAATTACAGTTATGAAGTAGCAATGAAAATAATTTTATGGTTGGGGGTCACCACAACATGAGGAACTGTATTAAAGGGTCACGGCATTGGGAAGGTTGAGAACCACTGCTCTAGTGTCTAGCAGATCCGTCTGTCACTAGAACTATGATTCCCAGCATTCCTAGGCTCCCCACGCTCTGGGCTTCTGCTTCCGGTGCTGGGGCTGCCACCAGAACTACTTTTCCAAGAATTCCTGTTGCTCCCCGTGCTCTTGGTTTTCCCTTCCTGCTCTGTCTCAATCCCAGGCCTCCCACTCTGCCAAGTCCTCCAAGCCACCAGCTCTCCCTCTCTGCTCTCTGTCTGGTGGCTTGGGGAGCCAAGTTCCCCAAGCCACTCCACTCTCTGCCGGCTCTGCCGCTCTGCTTTTCGTCCATCGGCTTGGGGGGGCGTGGCTCCCTCGGCCACTCCCAGCCACGCCCCCCCACCCCAAGCCTCTGCTCTCCTGCTCTGCTCTCTGCCCGGCACCTGTGTATGTAAATTAACCTAACATCTATGTTGGGTTAATTTGCATACTCACTCCTGATTGGTGAGCATAGTGGAGGGATGGTCAATTTACATACTTCTCTTTTATTATATAGGATTAAAAAAAAAGATATATGTCCCATGTTTCCTTATTTGGCAAAAGTTTGTTTAGAGTGCCCAGAATATAGATCAGCCGTGGGCAAACTATAGCCTGCAGGCCGGATCCGGCCCGTTTGAAATGAATAAAACTAAAAAAAAAAAAAAGACCGTACCCTTTTATGTAATGATGTTTACTTTGAATTTATATTAGTTCACACAAACACTCCATCCATGCTTTTGTTCCTGCCCACCGGTCCAGTTTAAGAACCCATTGTGGCCCTCGAGTCAAAAAGTTTGCCCACCCCTAATATAAATAAAGCTATTTTGGATGGATTTAAAAATCTAATTCTAGCAATACAGAGGAAGGCTATAAAAGTGCTGGGGTCCAACCCCAGCAGGTCCAGGGGTCCCCAAAGGTGTGGATGGAGTCGGCGAAGAAGGAATGACACGGAGACAGCATTCAGTTGATCAGCAGCCTAGCCAGGATCTCTAGCCAGGATCTCCAGCCAAGTTCTGTTCAGGATCTCCAGCGAAGTTCTGGTCAGGATCTCCAGCCAGGTTCTGTGTCCATGTTCTCTTGCTAGGTTCTCCAGCCAGCTTCTGTCCAGGTTCTCCAGCCAGGTTCAGTCACCAGGTTCTAGTCAGGTTCTCATGCCATGTTCTATCCAGGTTCTGTCTCTAGGTTCTTCAGCCAGGTTCTCTTGCTAGGCTCTGTCTCTAGGTTCTGTGGCCAGTTTCTGTCCAGGATCTTTTGCCATGTTCTCTCCAGCAAAGTTCTTCTGTCTCTTAGGTTCTGTGTAGGTTCTGTGTCTAGATTCTGTGTCTAGGTTCTGTGTCTAGGTTCTGTGTCCATGGTTCTGTCTTCTAAGTTCTGTGTCTTGCTGTCTTGTTACATCTGTATTTATACCAGTTGATTCAATCCTATCAATCTCTATTACAAAGGTTAGGGCGTTTCAACCCCAGCAGGTCCAGCGGTCCCCAAAGGTCTGGACAGAGTCGGCGAAGAAGGAATGACACAGAGGCAGCGTTCAGTTGATCAGCATGGTTGGGTTCTCTAGCCAAGTTCTGGTTTGGTTCTCTCATTAGGTTCTCCAGCCAGGTTCTGTGGCCAGGTTCTCTTGCTAGGTTCTCCAGCCAGGTTCTGTAGCCATGTTCCCTTGCTAGGTTCTCCAGCCAGGTTCTGTCCAGGTTCTCCAGCCAGGTTCAGTCACCAGGTTCTAGTCAGGTTCTCTTGCCATGTTCTATCCAGGTTCTGTAGCCAGGTTCTGTCTCTAGGTTTCTGTGTCCAGTTTCTGTCCAGGATATTTTGCCATCCATGTTCTCTCCAGCGAAGTTCTTCTGTCTCTAGGTTCTGTGTAGGTTTTGTCTTCTAAGTTCTGTCTCTAGGATCTTCATCTAAGTTCTGTCTCCTGTTGTCTTGTTACATCTGTATTTATACCAGTTGATTCCAATCCTATCAATCTCTATTCCAAAGGTTAGGGCGTTTCTTATCTCCATTCCAGGGAGTAAAGATTATGAAGCTTAAGCATGATTGTTCGTAGTTAAAGTGATTAATTACCCGCCTGGCACTTAGTTAAGGGGTTTTATTCCCTCCCTAACTTCAGGGGAAAATCCCTACCTGGGGAAACAACCTTTCTCGGAGAGGTGACCTTGGTTAAATCACATAGTGCAAAGAAGGTGAGCAAACATATTAAGAACAGTATGCCATATATGCCAGGTCCCTTGAAACAGCAAGGATGGATCGGCTCCCGGCATAAAAGAACATCTTTTAGCCCTACCCAGTTTGGCTCAATGGATAGAGTGTCAGCTTGTGGACTGAAGGGTCCTGGGTTCATTTCTGGTCAAGGGCACATCCTGGGTTGCAGGCTTGATCCCTAGTAGGTGGCATGCAAGAAGCAGCCAATCAGTGATTCCCTCTCATCATTGATGTTTCTATCTCTCTCTGCCTCTCTCTTCCTCTCTAAATTCAATTTAAAAAGTCTTTTATTTACTATTAGTGGATAACCTAAGTTTTTTTGATAAAAAGGCATTTTTCTTTATCTAAGTTTACATGTGATCTCGCCGAACTCTGTAAAGAAGAGAAATGTAGTTTGTGGCTAATTTCTCCATGTCTGTGAAAATAAATATGAATTAAGATGTGAGTTCCTGTAGCATCTTCATTTAAAAGGTACAGCCTATGAGTCTTAGGTCTGAAGTAACTGAACATTAAAAATCTCAAGCTGCTGCATCTCAGAAACTATAGTAACATCCATATTGTTACACATGGGGAATCTTTTTGCAACTTTGATTTAAAGCAAAATCTCCTCTCCAGCCATAGGAAGGAGAACACTCAACTTCTATTATCACACACACACACACACGCACACACACACATGCACACACACACATTTACACACACACATTCACACACACATTTACACACATTCACATACACACACATTCACACACACACACATTCACACACACATATTCACACACACATTCACACACACATTCACACACACATTCACACACACATTCACACACACACATTCACACACACATTCAAACACACACAAAACTAGGGAGGAGTGCAATGGCAGCAAGCAGAGAAAACCCAAGACTGTGATAGAGTCGAGGTCCACATAAAGAGCACACCTCCTACAATCCTGAAAAGCAAGGAAAACAGGTAGTAGGATTTGCAGGCCATCTTGCAGTAAAGCAGACCGGCATTCAGAACATTTCCTTATGATCTGAGTTTTTAGCTGTTATAAAATATAAGGTGTTATGAAGTGGAGGGGAAAGAACAGTATGGAAAACTCAAAAGAGCCTCAATGGGACAGAAACTGTCCAAAACATACTTGGCACACTAAAGGCATCTTTTCCTACTTCCTACTCATCCCGTAATGATAGTAGGCCCAGCATAAGAAAGTTCTTTCTATTTTATTCTGAGTTCTCAAGAAAAGTCTTCTAACTATTAAAGTGAAATGGCTTAGTATTCCATTACCTTTCATCTGGTTTTTCCTTCCTGGAATCAGTACTTTTGCATAATCTGTCTCTGGTTCTTTATCCTATTTTTCCCTTATATTGTTTCCTTTTTTCCCTCAGAAACAATATTTTCTGTTCCTCCTGTTGAATTTTCTATCACATTTGGCATCTAGAGAGGGGAAGCTCTAGAATTTACCCATAGGTGTTGGGGTCCAGCCCCAGCAGGTCCAGGGGTTCCCAAAGGTGTGGTCGGAGTCGGCGAAGAAGGAAGGACACGGAGGCAGCATTCAGTTGATCAGCCTAGCCAGGTTCTCTAGCCAGGTTCTCTAGCCAGGTTCTCTCTTTATTCTCCTGTTACATCTGTATTTATACCATTTGATTTTAATCCTATCCATTCTATTCCAAAGGTTAGGAGGGGTGGGCAAACTTTTTGACTCGAGGGCCACAATGGGTTCTTAAACTGGACCGGAGGGCCGGAACAAAAGCATGGATGGATTGTTTGTGTGAACTAATATAAATTCAAAGTAAACATCATTACATAAAAGGGTACGGTCTTTTTTTTTTTTTTTTTTTTTTTTTTTTTTTTTTTTTAGTTTTATTCATTTCAAGCGGGCCATAGTTTGCTCACGACTGGGTTAGGGCGTTTGTTATCTCCATTCCAAGGTCACTACTCTACTGTTCTATTAAGCTACAAGGAAGTAACTGAAGGAGATTATCCTAAGTAAAGATTATGTAGTTAAAGCGTGATTGTTCTAAGTTAAGGTGATTAATTACCTGCCTGGCACTTAGTTAAGGGGTTTTACTGATTTATTCCCTTCCTTAGTCCTGTTAGTCCCTAACTCCAGAGAAAAATCCCCACCTGGGGAAACAACCTTTCTCAGGGAGGTGGTCCTGGTTATAACGCATAGCGCTAAGAAGGGGAACAAACATATTAAGAACAGTATTCCATACACGTCAGGTCCCTTGAAACATATGCTGTGCAGATTTTTCTTCCCTGCAGCGACTGTGTCAAGCAGCAAGGATGGACTGGCTTCCGGCACAGCAGAAGGCTTCAAGCAGTGCTTGCTCTGGAGAGATTGACCAATAGGGTTATTGTTGTGGTCAAATCCTGGACTAGAGATGAGACCATTTTAGAGTCTTTTGCCTAAGATCTTGATCAATTTCAAGTTTACTTTATAGATGTTTGTGTGCAATTATGCCTAAAATAAATTTATAATAATTTTAGAGAAATCAATGTATGTATCAGTTGTTTTTAACTGTTTTGTTTATTGTAAAACAGAGAAATGTACAAAATAAAAATATATAGCTCAGTGAATTATGACAAATAGACATCCGTCTAACTACCACTCAGATCAGGATATTAAATGTACACAAAATCCTCATAGAACTCCTCCTTCCCACCAAAGTAACCATTGTCCTGGTTTTTATGCTAATCACACTCCTACTTTATAAATTAACCATGTAAGAATTCATTCATAAGTATAGTTTTAAGTGTTTTTGTCCTTTATGTAAAAAATCCTGAAGTATTTACTTTTTGTGTGCTTTGTATCATTAGCATAAAATGTCTGAGATTCATCCATGTCATTGCTTATATATGAGCCATTCTTTTTTTGTTGTATAAAGTATTCCATTGGGTGGTTATATCACAGTTTATCCCTTTAATTGTGTGCCATTGCTAATGCATACTTGGGTTGTATCCAGTCCGGGGCTGTTATAAGTGATGCTGCTCTGAACATTTGGGTACATCTCTCTTGGTTCACATATGCATGCATTGCTGATAGATGTAATCTAAGAAGTAAACTTGCTGGTCCAAGGTCATAAACTCATTCAACTTTAATGGAAAAATATTAAACTGTTTTCCAAAGTGGTTGTACCAAAGGAAACTGGACCCCTAAACATATATGAAACTTCCTGTTGCTTCACACCCCCCTAACATTTGTTTTGATTTATTATTCAGAGAATTTTAATAAAACAGAAAAATTATTAGAAAAAATAAGTTATCAATACTGACAAACACAAAATTGAGTAATTGAATTGTCACATAGCTCTTAAAGAATGAATCTGAGCTTAAAATTTTCCCACACACACACATACTAAACATTTCAGTTCCAATAGTTCACTTACTAATTCTAGGTCACATTTAGGGGATACATAACTCCACATAAACTCTTTCACAGAATAGAAAGTGAGCAACTTTTCCACAACTCACTTATGAGACATGCAGAAAGTTGATACGAAAACCAGACAAAGCTACCATAAGAAAATTGGAAGCAGGTCTTACCCATGAATACAGATGCAAAAGTCCTGTGCAAAGTATTAGCAAATTGAATCCAACAATTTATAAAAAATAGTAACATGCCAAGACCAAGTATGGTTTATCCCAGGATTATAAGGTTAGTTTAACATTTGAAAATCAATCAATATAATTTACCATATTTGAAGAATGGAGGAGAAAATTCATATGGTCATCTCTGAAATTCAGGAAAAGCATTTGATAAAATTTAACATACATAGTATTATTTTTTAAAAACCTTAGTAAAAAAGAAATAAAAAGGGACATCATTAACACAGTAAATAGTAAGAACAAAAAATCTTCAACAAATATCACATTTAATGGTGGAATACAGAAAGCTTACTACTGAGACTGTGAACTAAATAATTAATGCATGTTCTTACAGCTTCTATTCTTTATTTCAGAAATCCTCAGAAATGCAAGAAAAATTTTAATATAAAGATTTGGAAGGAAAAATTAAAACTGTTATTACTCCATATATATCACTGCATTATGTAGAAAATCCCAAATATTCGTTAGGCTTGGTTCTCTTATTAGGATAATTATAAAGATTTGAGTTATTACTATTCAGTACTATTACCCACCAATATAATGGTGAGTCATACCTAACTTTTGTAGCTAAGAATCTGATGCCTAGAGGGATTAAGCAGTGCTCATTTATGTAATTTAAATACATATTTATCTTATTTCTACTTCGGAATACATAATGTTTTGAAATCTTATTGACAAAAAGTTTCTAATTTAATCTTTACCACATTTGTACAAAGACACTATTAGTGGTAACTTTTTAAGGACAGTTAATATTAGGCACAGGGCATTGCCATAATTTGCAATATTTAGGCTGGCAATTTTATTTGTTTAACAACAACAACAAAAACACACTCACTAATTCATAGTGAAAAATGGAGTTGTCATAGAGATGAAAACAATTGAGTCAGCACGATCAGCACATTTTATCTGTACCCGTAAGATGTATCATTTCCTTGATGAGCACAGATTTAGAACAAAACAACTTAGCTGGACCAAATAATAAATCATGTAAATGATATCTAAGATAACCAGATTCTCTGTTTAACAGGGGGAATGTAATTTCCAACAGAACAGGTTACAGTTGATGTGGATTATATCCTCTGTTTATTGCTGTACTAGAGGCAGTCTTTCTGTTGGGCCCATAAATATTCAAGCTCTTATTGCTAAGGTTTCTTCTCCCTTAGGAAGGCATAGATGTGTTCAGTGTTTGTCTTTGTTGTTCATGTAGGTATACTTATGAAGATTGAAATACAGTATTTTTTATTTATTCTTATCCTTTAACTAATCACAACTATAGTACATTAATGGCAGAATTTGAAGTAAAATGGCTTTGCATTTTAAAGTGTAGGACATAAATTCTACTTAAAGTAACACAGATATACTTGTGTTTATACTTTCACTGACATGGTTAAGACTTTCCAGTCATGATCTCTTTTTAAAAAATATATTTTTTAATTGATTTTAGAGAGGAAGGGAGAGGGAGAACTGCCTCCTGCATGCCCCCTACTGGGGATCGAACCCACAACCCAGGCATGTGTCCTAATTGGGAATTGAACCATGAATTCCTGGTTCCTAGATAGATGTTCAACCTCTGAGCCACCACAGCTGGGCCAATCGTTATCTCTTTAAATGCAACAGGACAGATCAGCCTAGGACAGCGGTTCTCAACCTGTGGGTCGCAACCCCTTTGGCGGTCGAACGACCCTTTCACAGGGGTCGCCTAAGACCATCCTGCATATCAGATATTTACATTACGATTCATAACAGTAGCAACATTACAACATTATGAAGTAGCAACGAAAATAATTTTATGGTTGGGTCACAACATGAGGAACTGTATTTAAAGGGCCAGAAGGTTGAGAACCACTGGCCTAGAAGATCTAACCTAAATGTGGATGGTCCATTAGAGACCAGCAGGGCCTGAGTAGAACTGGATGTACTGTCAGTATTGGGAGGCAAATTATTATGATACTTTGAATATGATGCCACAGGCACATGAGTTGATGACCAATCCATTAGGGGTGGTCATAATCCATGAAAATGATTCAATCTGAAATCCTCATCTTATTTTTGACAAGAATTCTAAAAGTGCACCTGCTCTCCAATGGTGCATATTATCAAGCCCGAGGAAAAGTATGAGGGAGCAGGTTCAAATGGAGAACAGTTTTCCTAACAGGGATATAAACACCACCAAGGGCTTTATGGAATGAACTGTGACCAGTAGGAAGTGCAGGGAAAGACACTTCTTTTTATTGATGGTGAAAAGGAAAGAACTAGAGTACACAGGATGCCAAATTTGCAAAATCATGCCGAAATCCCCATAAAAATAGTTGAGAGAAATTTTCAAAGACTAAATTAGGAAGACCTTTTAGTATCTCATTTATCAAAACTGAGACTTCAAATGGAATTGGAACCCTTACCTACATGTAAATGTAAACTTGGCTGGATATAGTGTGCATGTTTGGGATTAGACTCCATCTGTTTTTAAGAAGGCTTTATAAAAAAATTTGAGCATATCTGTGTAATTGAAAAATTAATTTCTGGGACAAAGTACAAATATCATCCAAGGCTGCTTGAACCTAGTAAATAAGTATGAATGAATTCAAACCAAATATGATGTGGAGAGAATGTAAGGTGTATTATCTAACAAAAACAAAATAGTAACTAAACGTTTGGAAAACAACCTCATCTCACTATAAATATTTTAATGAAAATATTAAAATATTGAGATGTTAATTGTTTTATATCATAAAAACATATTCTAAATGAAGACAACAATAGGATATTAAAAAATGTGTGTGGAAAAGCAAACCTTGGTATTAAGTCAATAAACAAGTTTACAAGATCGGTGGTCTCTATGTGGCTGATATTTTTTGAGCAGAAAATAGCCTTTGTAATCAGAAGTATTGGTCCTACGTACAGAAAAAACTGGGGAAATAATTTTGCAACATATGTAATATACAGAGGTTTACTACCTATCTAACATCTTAATGTCCATAATAATAAAAAGGTAGATACTAATCTAGAAATATAAACAAAGGACTCAGAAAGGCTATTTCATAAAAACCACAAATTACATAGAGTATATTAACAGTTTTTTCAGACTGGATTAGTTATAAGATACATAGAATAGAAGTAAAGTACCATTAGGAGTATCAGTTTATCAAGTCTAAGGAATAATGATAATATCCATGTCAAGGATTGGGGCTTCTGAAAAATTCTTAGCACAGCCTTTCCATTTGGCAATTTGGAAATGAGTATCCAAAGTTAACATTTTATGAACAATTACATATCTATAAATGTATACTAAGGAAAGGGTTAAACTATTAAAAAAATGTTTAAGCACAGGAATACTTCCCACAAATTATTTTATTTTATTTTTGTGATTAACAGGTCTTTTATTGATAGTAAACTAGAGCAAACAATCAGAATAATACGTGTGCAGTTTTCAGTACATACAATAAAAGTTAAAGAAATCCAAAACCTGTATAAAACAATACACTGAGGGGAAATCATACATCTTAAGATACAGTGATAAAGGTCTTCTCCATCCTCCTCACAGCTTGTACTCGGCACCCCATAGAACTTAATCACATTCCCCAAATAAGAAATACAGTAGAACCAAGTGTATATAAGAGGGTTAAACTCATTTTCTAAGAATCCTGTAGGGCCATGGAGGTGACCCTTTAGCTGGCAAAAGCACACTTAAGAGAGGAAAAGTGGGGGAAGGAAATTAGTATTTTGTAACCATTTTAATAATTTCTTATTTTTCAAAACCACTTTCATAGCAGAAGTGGTTTACACTTGCACAATATTACTTACTTTATTATCCATGGAAGACGTGGTAGGCTGGTTACACAATAAGACTGCAAACAAACAGTGGTACTTTCCTGACCCCAGAAGAGGACATAAGCCTGAAACATCCCCCAAAGTACATAAAAACTCATCGGCATAAACACCCAAGTACATTAAAAGGTATGATCAATTGCTTAGAAGTGGTTTGGAGCAGAGCCACTGTCACCAGCAGCTGCAAATGGCAATTTTTCGTTGAGAGCAAGTTTGGATGACTTCACATGACCCCTGACTGATGCCCCTTTGCAATGTGCAACCAAGGCTGTGATTCCACCAACAGGCTCTGAGGTCACTACGAAAGGCAGGCTCACTCCTACGCCTCACATTAGCTGTGGCACCAGCTGGAATTACATACTTTATTCATATCTCCAGCTCTGAGTACGTGGGGCTTTATTATACATGAAAACGTATATGGGCTTTTTTGTTGTTAAAGGTGGGGAGTGGCAGATGTTTATCTTATTGTTTAGTATTTGGATGCCATAGGCATATAAAATGCTTATTGGAATGTAACTCATTCTAAAATTGAAACTGTCAAGACAAGGAAGGCCCAGAACTCTAAGAAAGAGGGTAGATTTAGAAGAACAAAATAAACAAGCAAAAACACAAAAAACCAGAAGTGTGGGTGACATAACGAACAAGAGGACAGTGTCTCTAGGCTGTGTATCGTAATAACACACACACCCAATTTCAAAGAACTCTGTGATTCCAACATGGGTCCTAACACTGAACCCCTGACTCGGGTTTCAGCACTGTGCTAGACGTCGGCTGACGCTTCATGGAATTGGAGCCTTGTCACAGTTAGAGCAAGGAGTGGGTGCTTTTTAAAAGTTATTTCTTCTTTAATTGAAGCTGTCACTCCAGGCTTTGATCAAAGATCCCAGAATCTCTGTCCTGCCAAGCTGGAATGGATGTGGTCTGAAAGCTTGGAGCACATTTAGGAGCTGCAATAGAATACAAATAGCCCACATCCAAATTATTTTAATTATATAATTTTCAATTATTTGATATTACAATAAATTGTTGATTGCTTATCAGGGGTCCTCAAACTTTTTAAACAGGGGGCCAGTTCACTGTCCCTCAGACTGTTGGAGGGCCGGACTATAGCGTAAAACAAAATTATGAACAAATTCCTATGCACACAGCACATATCTTATTTTGAAGCAAAAAAACAAAATGGGAACAAATACAATATTTGTATTTGCATGTGGCCCGCGGGCTTAAATAGACTATTTTCTTGCCATGAAATACTATATAAGTAATACAAGTGATATGTAGAAATTTACTTTGCTGTGGTAATACTTGATTAGAATATGGTTTAAAAAACAAATACGTGGGTGGGCAAAAGTAGGTATACATAATACAAATAAATAGTACAATAATTAATAAATAATAATACAAAAATAAACTTTCACATACTCACAACTGTAAAACTACTTTTGCCCACCCTCTCTATTATGATTTTATTTTATGTTAATCTGCATGATATTTTCAACATGTTAAGAGTGATTAGTTCGTGGTGGTGAAATTATCAGTAGTTATTGTTTTCTTCTTACTATGTAACTGTGCTTGACTTGGGTTTTTCTAAAATCACCTCCCCTAAAATATAAATCATTCTTTTCCTCATTGATTTCACAAGTTCCATCACATACCAAATACTTACCCTTAGATGGTTTTCAGATATTTTATTCTATATTTTTTTATTTCTTGTCTCTTCTGAGCAAATAATATTAGGTAAGCAAAGTCTTCTTCCATTATTTTATAATAAAAATATTTTTGAATGGTCAGTGATTCTTATTCCTCCAGGCAACATTATGATTATTTCATGAAGTTTTAATGAAAACAAAATACACAAACAAAACATTCCATTTCTAATCTGATTAGAAAAACATTATAAATATTGGCATCCTTGCAACATTTAATCTCTTTAAGTACATGGGATACCTGTCTAATAATTTAATACCTCTTTGAATCAGTTTTGTGAGTTTTCAAATTTTTTCTAGAATATTTATTGCAATTTTATCATTAACTTTTAAAAAATTGTTTTATTCTTATTGCTATTGTGAGTGGAATCATTTCCTTCAACATTTCTAACTCATCACTATGGGAAATATGTTTAGGATTTAAATACTAAGAGAACAATAGCACAACAGTACTTTTTTATATAAATGGACATATTTAACTATATTATCATAATACCTTCCTCCAATTCTATTTATGAATAATTAAATCCTAGAAAGTTATTTGCTCATAGTCACATATAGGTTACTGCCCACTATCAGTAGATCACAAATATTTGCCACCCCCCTTTTTTTTGTAAAGTAAATATAATCATGAATTTATAACTAGTTCCTAATTTTTAAAAAGAAACCCACATGCTTTAATCATGTATATTTCAATTCAAGTGTATTTAATAATTTTTAAGCAATCATTGGTAATCAAGAAATCTTAAGGTAATTATTTTTGTAGTTTTGTTAGTCTGAGGCTGTTATAAAAATGTTGAAGAATTACTACTATATCAATTTTAGGACAAGAGAGATGCATGACCAGAGGGTAGAGAACCAAAAAGCTAGGAAAAAAAGCAAATTTGTTTGGCTTGCTGGGAGGCCATCACTTCCTCACACAACGGATGAGCTGCCAGCGATGTCATAATGAAACATGCCAGTGCCTCCTGGGACCTGAGGCTGTAGACACCTTTGTCATCTGGCTTTCCATAGAATTTTCAACAGACCATCACAAGACAAATTGTTCAGGTTTTTGTGTTTCCTTTTTACTGTTAATGTGATGGTTACATTTACAGAGAAAAAGACCTTTTATGTAACACAAAGGACTTTCTTGTTACTTTCAACTAATGTTTTATTTGTTTTGAAGGCAATTCATCCTACATTGAATATAGAGAACCTAGAGTTCAATTGAAAATATAATGTTGCCTAATTGCCAATCAGAAGTTAAAAGCACTGGAGTAGAGAATTAGCCAAACCCTTCAGTCAGAGGAAAGAGGGGACCTTCTGTATCATATAAATGAATACATTTTCCATTGAAGGAAAAAAAAAGTCAGAAAATGAAAAGGTGGTATTGTCATATTACCCAGATCATTTAATTTTGTTTTCTCCTCTCACAAAATTTGTCACAAAGCAAGGAGATGACATTGGATGAATGTGTACGTTGCTGGTAATTTAACTCTCATCATGATTTAGGAATTCTTCTATGGCAGGGTGTATCTTTTCTTAGATGCTAAAAAATTCAAGCAGATTCTATCACCTCTCCCAAGTCAGAGTCATTTGCATTGTCTTCTTTCCTTACTTTCGCAAGTTTAGCAGGGATATTATTTCCAGGTTCAAGGAGAAACAGTCTCTGTCAGGATGTGATTTTTCATTTGCATAAAAATAAGTTGATTTTAACAATTGTTCACAAGCACAACAAAAACTTTGGGTGAGTTGAGATGTAATGTTATCCTGTGGGGTGAATATAGGCACAATTTTATTATAATTCCAAACATAATTAGATTCTGCCTTAAATAGCCAGTGCCTTGTTTGCCTTTGAACTTTGTTCTTATATAGTTAACAGGAGTATATCTTTCCAGTGTCATAAAGGCTGCAGTGACTTCACTTGTCTGTTGGGCACATGAAGAATATCATTTAATTTAAGAAAATTTTTGGAAAAAAAGTTCAAATCAATGGGATACCAGTAGAAGGATTAATACCTCAGTATCGCTGTCCTTTGTTTGCAGATAGTATTCTGTAGATAATATTGCCATCAGTATGTGCAGGTCTGGTTGGAAAGGCCAGCAAAGGGTGGCAGGCAGTTGTTTTCAGTTGCATACAAATGAAGACTGATTTTGTTCTATTATAAAGCAAGTACTTACTGTCTTTTTCTTTCTCTTTAAGATTTACCCATCGTGAATTGCCAAGTTTTCTGATAGCTATATGTTGTTTGTCTGCTACTATTCTGCCCCAGCTTCTTTGCATCCATTCAACTTGGGTTCTTATGAAAGCTGACACTGACTGTATCTTGCCTTATAGCCTTCTGGGGCTACTCATGCCCACCCTATCTAAAGTAATTTTATTTTACCTGCAGTATAACAGCTGTCTATGTATCCTTTTGTCATCCATCTCCACGCATTAGCACAGTTCTATATTTCAAAGGAATAAAAAGTGATTTTACTGCTAATAGAAAGGCTGTATTCCAGAAATTCATTTGTAGGGAATTTACCTGAAACATACAAATTGTTAGAACTTTGCTTAGAGTTTACAAAGTACTTCTATGTTATCCTACTTTTTTCCATCAACAACATCATAGACATAATGAAGCAGTTACTTTTTGTTTTTGGCAAATACTGAGCTAAGACATTGTGACTTTACCAGAATCATCTCATACAATTTTCTCCTCCTTAACACTCTCTCTCTCTCTCTCTCTCTCTCTCTCTCTCTCTCTCTCTCTCTCTCTCTCTCTCTCTGAAGGGGAGAGAGTAATGATGGAAAAACTCATGATTAGAGCATATAAGTATCTTCCCAGGAGTCATAAAAATGGGTGAGCATGTGACAAACCTGTTTGTAAAGTACTAAGTCACCTTTTGAGTTGTTAAAAATAAAATTACTAATGGAAGCAAATGTTTTATTTTCTATACCTAAATTTTTTCTTCTTTAAAATGCATATAATAGTAATATTTTCTTCATAGACTTGTTTAAGATTCAATGAGTTAATATATTTAATATGCTTATAACATTTCCTGGCACATTTTAATAAATGTTAGCTATTTTAATGGTTTAGTTTGGAACTTTATAATGATGTCGTTATCTTTCAGTTATCTAAAGGAGGACACAAATCACTGTAATTTTCTCTAAGTAATATATTTTAAGTGTTATTAATTACTTTTCATTTTTGCATTTATTCTGTACATGTTCTGAGTGTCGTGATGAATTAAAGTGTAGGTACAGATTTTTCTTATGAGTGCATTAGCTCTCTACATCTTTTTATAGTCAGGGTTATTTTCAGTCATTTGCTCAACTGTATCTACAGAGTAGTATATAATCTTGATAATGCCTCATTAAATAAATATTACACTGACCACATCAGCAACAATTGTCATCTTTAGAAGAAGTTAAAGGATTGTTGGAAATGTTGTGATCATCAAAATCATCAATCAGCAGGATTTAAATCAAATTACTTAGCATCTAAATTATCTTTGTTTTGACAAAGCATATGGATGAAATATTCTGAGCTTACATTATTCTGATTTATTTTGTTGGAAACAAAGAATGAACAAGATGTGAATGAATTTGAATGGAGAGTAGATTTATGATATTTCAGAATATAGTGGAGTTTTGAAGTTTCTTTACAAGTCCTACTATCAGACATTTTGGTAATTCAAATAGAATCAAATGTATATAGTTACATGGAAGCAATAGGTACAATAACACAGAGAGATTATAAAACATAGAGAACATTTTTAATGAGTAAAGATGAATGCTCTCTTATGGACAAAATTCATTCCAATAATCTTACTGTGACATATACTTTTTCTTTATAATACTAAAAATGGAATGCTAGATATTTCCACAGAATTGTCTATTAAGATTAATATGTAAATATTACTTAAAACACTCAGACTATTCTTCCTTGCTATCATCATTTATTTTAAAACTACATATTAATCTTCATACTTTGGATAAGTAATTATTTGAGATAACAAGAATACTGCCATAGATTGATGAATAATTTTTTAAATTTCCTTTTTCAGGTGTTTCATCCAATAGATTTATGTTTCAGATTTTGAAATGAAATTAGCTCAAACAATATGATTAAGAAAAATTTAAGTGGTTTGGGAAAATTCTCAACCTTTTTCTTTTCAGTGTTGTCTCTTTTTTCTGGAATTCCAATAAGGTGGATATTAGACATTTTATTCTCAAAGTCTATTGACATAATTTCTACTACCTTTCCAACCTACCCCCTTATGGAATTCTTCTTAATTTCTTCAGATAAATCTTTCTGTTCAGTAATTCTCTGTTCAACTGTGTTTTATCTTCTGTTTAATCTATCTGTTGATGATTCATTTTTAATTTCAACAATTACAATTTTTTGTGCCCTAGCCGGTTTGGCTCAGTGAACAATTACAATTTTTATTTCTGGAAGTTTCTTTGATTCTTTTCATATATGCTAACTCCTATGCTAGCCCACATTTATTTAATCATTTTCTACATAGCTGTTCTACATAGCAGTTGTGTATTCTCTGACACGTTCGTGCTCAAAATTCCTATGGACCTACTTAGTTGTTTAATGTTTGTGCTGATGCTCGCTCTTGGTGACTTTACTTCTGTGTTCTTGGCATTACTTGTAAACCCATATTTGCTTGTTCTCAATCTGTGTGATTGTTATCATCCTAACTAGCTAGCTAATAATAGTAAAGGAGCAAAGGGAAGGCCAGGCATGGTCATCTGGGCAGCTTCAACAGGAAGTTTCAATTTCATACTCCCCAGGGAACCACCAGTCCCTTCCCTGCAAATCTCTGGGGGAAAGGGTCCAACAAAGGGAGAAATGGGTACATGTACAGTGAAGTCGGGGTGAAATAGGAAAGGTGCTTGTCTGTCAGTCTAACCTGGGAACAGAGATCCCAGGAGGATGGACCCCAGTGCAAGCCAGTGAAAATTTGGGAATACATAATCCGCAGATAAAGGAATTATCTCTTTCTTGTCTCTCTTGCTTTGTTCCTGCTTCCTTCCACTCATCCATGCTCACTTCATAGCCATGTGGCCCTAGAAGCCACCTGGCCCAAGGCCACATATACCCTACACACAATGGACTGCTGCTGGAAACACAAGCTAACCTAGCCAGATGCTGGACTGGACTGTGTGAATATGGAATGGAGGTTCTGGGCAGTGGCTTTGATTCTAGCTCTGCTGAGGATGAAATGGGACTTTTTCCATGGTGGGGCAGAGGGAGATGGGGCCTTGAAAACTCAGGGGTTTAATTCCAAAAATAAAGCTTTCTATGATAGCTCATCCTCCTGTGGGGATCTTGGGAAATTCTTATTCCCACGGCACCTACAGAAGCCCACTTCCTCTGGCAACAGGTGGGGACACAAAGGACACCGCACTGATAACATAATGAGTGGCTATATCAGAAATACTCTATTTCAGTGAAATTTTATGTCCTTTTTTGGTAGAAGTCGGGGTACTTCAAGTCGAAATATTTAATGGAAGATAATGGCAGCACTTTATCCTTCCTCAGTTGCCTTTTACATAACGCATGATTTTAGATTTAGTTCCTACTTCTGGCTATTGGCCCAAAACTCAGTGTTTGGATTGGGGATTTGTTAATAATATTTGCCATCAAGTAATCTTAGTTCTCTAGCTCCCTTGTTGCTGACCACTACCAGTGAAATTTGGGCACATAGTTTGTTTCCAATTTCTTCATGCCTTTTCTTGCATGGTTCTTTTGTGTATGTGTGTGTGTGTGTGTGTGTGTGTATGTGTGTGTGTGTGTAATGTATTTTTATTGATTTCAGAGAGTAAGGAAGAGGGAGAGAAACATCAATGATGAGAGAGAATCATTGATCAGCTGCCTCCTGTATGCACCCTACGGGGGATCGAGCCCGCAATCCGGAATCGAACCTGGGACTCCAGTCCATAGGCCTACACTCTAGCCACTGAGTCAAACCAGCTAGGGCTTGCCTGGTTATTTAGTTCTCTTTGCTCCATTCACCCATGTTTCCTTATAGCTGAGATTGTGTAAGTAATGATAACACAGTGCGGATTAATAGACACTAGTTCTTGAAATAATCAGAAGAAAGCAATATTTCTATTTGGCACTCTTCCACTGGTCAACGTTTTCTTGGAATTAAGTTTCTCAAAGGACTATGATATAGGTTAAATGTTCTGACACTGTTATAATATCACAATATCACCTGATAGTTCACACAAACTACATTACCTACCCAAGGATGTACAGGCTATATATTCATTTTTGGACTAGAGAAATACTTGAGCATTTTTTATTATGCTTTGCTTCAATCAGGATAGAAGGAACAGCATATTAAGGCAAGAATGAAGTGATGTTTCTAGATTACTAATGTACCTACTTGAGAAAAATTGAACTTAAGATTAATAAGAATGTCATGTTGATTTTATGTTCCATCATATATATGCTGGTTTTATTTTTTCTATTTTTATATCTATTTGTGACCCCATGACAGATAGAACCAATTAATAAAATGAAAAAGTGATCTCATTGATGATTAGCTAAGAGAACAGCAATTATTTATAACCCTCTGTGGAGATTTTTCAGAATCTTCTTTCCTCTTTTTTTAATTTTTGAAAGTTCTAAAGACATTAGTTTTGCAACATGCATCACATCTTGGTAAAATAGATAGTTTAATAAAAAGATACATGACATATTTCTCTGAGGAATGATAACAAATGGGATATAAGTTAAATCTATCTAAGGATAAAATAAATAATGAAATGCCTCTCAGAATATGAAGGAAATAAAAAATACATATATTTTAGCAATTCATAACATACTTTTGAATCACTGAAAAGTAGAGAATGAGCTTTGAATAAATGGGGCATCTGTAATACTTTCAACAATAAAGGTTAAAGCAAAGAAGAAGAAGACGTGGTCCTGGTCAGTGTGGCTTAGTTGGTTGTGCATCATCCCGCGCACCAAAGGGTTGCCTGTTCCATTACCAGTCAGGACAATTGCCAAGTTGTGGCTGTATCCTTGATAGGGACTTGCAGAAGGCAATGGATTGATGTTTTGCTCCCACATTGAGGTTTCTCTCCCTGTCTCCCTGTCCCTTCCTCTCTCTCTAAAAATCAATTAAAAAATAAAAATTCTAAGTCTTTGCTATAACCTGTGAGGACATGTATGAACAAATCTTAGTCCCCACCATTCTCTTCAAAAAGAAAAAAAAAGTGTGGATGGTTGAGAAAGGAGCAGTTTCTTGAAGATTCTCCTTAGACATCCAGGAGACTTCCATCAGTGGTTCTCAACCTTCTGGCCCTTTAAATACAGTTCCTCATGTTGTGACCCAACCATAAAATTAGTTTCATTGCTACTTCATAACTGTAATGTTGCTACTGTTATGAATTGTAATGTAAATATCTGATATGCAGGATGGTCTTAGGCGACCCCTGTGAAAGGGTCATTCGACCGCCAAAGAAGTCGCGACCCACAGGTTGAGAACCGCTGCATTAGATGATTATTGGATATATGGGCCTGGAGTTTAAGGGAGACATATGAGTTAGAGATATAAATGGAGGAATTATCTGGTTCTATATGATATTTGAAGCAGTGAGATTGGATGAAATTGCCTAGGGAGTAAACATACTATCGATAGAAAAAAAAAGGTCAGTAACTGAGACCAGGGATACACTGACTTGCAAGGTTAACACACGGGAAGCAAGAGAAAAGGAATCTGAATAGGAATAACTAAAAACAAAAAAGAAAATCCAGGTGATATGATATCCTGTGTAGGAAGTGTGTCAAAGAGGGCAAAAAGATCAATTACAGCAAATGCTGCTGGGTTAAATACAACAGAAACATCAAAATGACACTGGCTTCAGTGATTTGGATGTCACTTCAGTGCTTGGAAAGATAGAGACTTGGAAAATGTAAATTAAAACCTTATAGTGTTGCCAAAACCGGTTTGGCTCAGTGGATAGAGTGTCGGCCTGCGGACTAAAGGGTCCCGGGTTCGATTCCGGTCAAGGGCATGTACCTGGGTTGCAGGCACATCCCCAGTAGGAAATGTGCAGGAGGCGGCTGATCGATGTTTCTTTCTCATTGATGTTTCTGACTCTCTATCTCTCTCCCTTCCTCTCTGTAAAAAATCAATAAAAAATATATTAAAAAAAACCAAAAAAATAAAACCTTATAGTGTTTTAAATAAAGAGGGGAGGCCACTTCTGGTTGGGTTGTCAAAGATTCCTCACATTTGAGATGGACCTGAATGAGGAAAAGGAACGAGTCAAGCAAAGATGGATAAGAACAGCAATTCAGATAGAAGGAATATGAAGAGATGTGGACAGAATGAGTTTGGCCAACTCAAGGAATGGTAAAAGGCCATATGGCTAGAGCAGTCTTAGTGACAACAATAAGATAAGGGAGGAACACACAGTTTGGGTTGCACAGGTTTTATAGAACTGGGGAAAATTAGGAATATGTCCCAAATGCAGTGGGATGCCATTGAAGAATGTTAAGGAGGGAAATGGTGTGTGAAGAAGGGACTAGAAAGGCACAAGAGAGGAAAAGAATGATAAAGAGTACCAGAGTGACAACGGGTCCTGGTTTGTTAGGGGTCATCCTTCTTTGATCCATGTTGTTCCAGAAAAAGTATTTATATTTCCCGTGTTGGATAAC
The DNA here is from genome assembly GCF_963259705.1 of Myotis daubentonii. NCBI lineage: Eukaryota > Metazoa > Chordata > Mammalia > Chiroptera > Vespertilionidae > Myotis > Myotis daubentonii. The sequence goes on along the minus strand of NC_081841.1, from coordinate 209,254,723 downwards.
ACATTTTCTGGCCTTTCTGTTACTGGTTTACATATTGGCAAGAATTTCTAAAATATGTGTTATTAAAACATTGGCAGAAGATAGAAAATAATTTTGATTTGGATGATTTGGGCCTCACTCTCCCTGGATATAACATGATACTTTGTACCAGACCTCCTGACACTCCAGTGTTAGGATTTTATGAATTACTAGAGGCCTGGTGCACAAAATTCTTGTACAGGTACGGTTCCTAGGCTTGACTGGAGATTGAAGCGCAAGCATCTGGTGTAGAAGGGCAGGACGCAGCTGACCTCTGGGCCCTGGGCAGCACCTGGGCCCCTTGGAGCCCCCGTGGGCCCCCCGGAACCCCCATACGCCCCCCTCCTCCTGAGTCATTAGGCCCCTGCCTGGCTCCCTCAGTGCCTGGGAGCCGGGTGGTGGCCCCATCCCCCCACCGCTGCCACAGGTCGCTGTCTGTGGGGCCACCGGCAGGGTTATTGGGCCCCGCTTGCACCTGCCTTGGCCTGGTGCTGCCCACTCACCTGCTTCACTATCCCTCTGTGGTCCCGTTCTCATTAGGGCCCATTGGGGCCGGCAGCACCTCCACTGCCACCCACTACCAGCGCCGCATCACCAACACCCACCATGTTCCACGCTGCCTTCTGGTGGTCAGCGCATGTCATAGCAAGTGGTTGAACTCCTGGTCCAGGGGACAATTTGCATATTAGGCTTTTATTATATAGGATATTATTTCATACTAGGGGCCCGGTGCACGAAATTCGTGCACTGGGTGTGTGGGGGGAGTGTCCCTCAGCCCAGCCTGCCCCCTCTCACATACTGGGAGCCCTCAGGCGTTGACCCCCATCACCCTCCAATCGCAAGGGCATGTACCTTGGTTGCGGGCACATCCCCAGTAGGGGGTGTGCAGGAGGCAGCTGATCGATGTTTCTCTCTCATCCATGTTTCTGGCTCTCTTTCCCTCTCCCTTCCTCTCTGTAAGAAATCAATAAAATATATTTTTAAAAAATTATTCATTTTTTTATTATCCTCATCTTTTTATTAAATCTTCACAGTTGCTGATGAATTGTTTAGATAGGAAAGAGGCATCAAACTCTTTTACTAGCTTGGACAAACGTGGAAAAGCAATAAAATGCCCAGAAAAGTGCCACACAATAAATTTGTGATAAAAATGGTAGGATTTTGTTATTCATATTTGCTGTTTGGAGTCCAGTGCTCAGAAACAGACAAGAGGGCCTATTTTATACATAATAAATTATTCAAAACCATTGGGTTGTAAAAGTTAAAGCGTGGAAGTGCTAACTATTCTTTCTTTTCTGCTTCTCTTTCCTACTTTCCTTCACTACTAAGTCCCTAAGGCTGTAAGGATTGAAAATGGAGTCTGAGAAGGAAAAGCAAGTAAAACATTTAGCAGCTTGCTTCCACTGGAGCAATGAAAGACAACAAAACTCTAGGCATTAAAACCTAGAGTATTTAATCTGAGAAATCCAATCCGATCGAATTTTATAGGAACCAAGCCACATACTTGCTCTTGGCAATTTTGATGTTTTTCTATTTACATATCTATGCCAGAGTAATATCACTTTTCTTCTGAGTTTTTAATATTTTATTGGTATTGTTGTAAAGAATCTTAAATATAAAACTTAGTGATGTAGGGACTAAAACACCATTATGCGGAAATAAATTGTGAGCATAACTATAAACCAAAGGGAAAATGTAAATATTACACTCAGCCTGCACATCCTACAAATACCCCTTGGATTTTACTTGGAAATAATTGTTCTGTTCCAACTTTGAATCCATTAGGCACCTTTTCAAGACTCTCTCACTTATGTTCTGTGATGCCTTTACCATTCAGAAATGACTGACTCTAAATCAGTGGTTCTCAACCTTCTGGCCCTTTAAATACAGTTCCTCATGTTGTGACCCAACCATAAAATTATTTTCGCTGCTACTTCATAACTGTAATGTTGCTACTGTTATGAATCATAATGTAAATATCTGATATGCAGGATGGTCTTAGGCGACTCCTGTGAAAGGGTCGTTTAACCGCCAGAGGGATCACGACCCACAGGTTGAGAACCACTGCTCTAAATGATTATTTTTGGAGGAGTCAAGTTGAGGTGGGAATTACCTTACTAAAACATTTTACCAACCAGATCATTGCTGTCATTAAAAAAGTTTAATAATAACAATGTAACACCTCTTCATACATCGTATATTTTAAAAATGTTATTTCCAAACAGTCATTCTGTCTTTAACTTCCAGCGCAATCCCCACAATCAACTCTAAATTCAATCACTTGAACTTTGCATACACACCCTTGAGCTCAATTTATTTCTCTTCTGATGTTGTCTTTTTAAGACCATAGTACTAGTAAATGACTCCCCTTCTTTGAAGCCTTCCAAGACTGTGAACCCCTGGGAAAATTGAACATCTCTCCCTGCCATTTTCCATAGCACCAAAATTCAGGGAAATGGGAAAAGCTGCCTTGAGCACTGTGCCTGGATTGTTATGGCATTAACCCTTAGACCACACTACCATCTTATCATTAAAGCCATCAGACTCCCAGAGACAGTGAGCATTCAAATAGTTAATCAGCTATGCAGAGGAGGAACCTGATTCACCACCAGTTTTGAGGATTTCACCCTGCCCAGTTCTCTTTATGCAGCTCTACCCTATCCTATTTTATTATGGTTCTCTTTCTACTTACCTCAGTAGGCTCATTTAATGTTTGTGAGCGCAGAGGCTCACATATTTATGTCCCAAGTACTTAATGCTCTAAATTTTCTCCAATATCCAGCCTGGGTTTCAACTCAGGGCCCTGCACTCAGTTCAGCCAGCATCACCCTTGTTGCCCCCAGGCTAAAGCTCTAGGAGCTGAGTTCCACCATGACTCAGCTCCCCCCAGCCCTGCTACCTTTGAGCTGAGGGCTGCCCATTATCTGCTGGGGCGGGGCTGGCCAGGACAGATCTGCCTGAACCAATATGGTGGGCTAAGGGATCATGTTTTCCCTCCCTAATATTTCCCTTTTTGAACAAGTTTTCCAGGCAGTTCTAAATGTCTCCACCTGGTTGGAGAGGAGGGGAAGGGGGCGGGGGGCATGATAATGTGTGGAACAGCTCTGCTTAGGCATTGTGTTGGGTGATTTTGGGTGGCCAGCTGTAAAAAGGACATTCAGTCTTTTTCTGGGCTGAGCTCTACACCACCCAGGTATATCCTCATTCCCCCGTATTCAGTGCCCCATCCTCTTGCTGAAAGTGGGGGGCAGGTATACTTTTGCTCCCTGTATTTTCTCTTGGCTCAGTAGTAGCTGACTTTTCACATAACTTTCTCAGAAGAACAAATCAAGTGTGAAAAATGTCCTATGATCCGCCTGATGGTGGCACTGCTCTCAGCTAGACAGTATTTGCAAGGACTGGGCTTTATTCAGCTTTTGACAGTCCCTGGAAAAATTAGGGGCTGAATGATTGTTTGCTAAATGAATTTTAATGAGGTAAAATATGTTTTCTATTTTAATCATCATTAACGGAGAAACTGTATTACCCTCAGGGACACATATGTAGCAGATGTATAATTTCAGAGAAGTGCAATAGTCAATTAAAAATTCACATGCTGCTGCTGCTGAGTCATAGACCCTGTACATTAATGGTGTATTTAGGCCATTTTCTTCCTTTTTTTCTGTTTTTTTTTTCTTTTGTATATTTTACCAATATGAGGGCTGAGATTGCTGAAATCACAATTCTACATCTCCAGAAATGTTCATTACTCATGCAACCTATACATACATTTAAAAGTTGTTAATTAAAAAAAAAACATTTATTTTTTTAGCTTATGATTCCATTTATTGAGCTTATGTTCTCAATCACTGTAGGTCATCAATTTAGGCTGGGCTCAACTGGATGCCTCTTGTCTTGGCTGAGCTCCATCGTGTGTCCGTGGTACCTGTGATCATCTAGGTAATGCTGAGTCTGGGAGTTAACAGTTAACTGGCCGCTGGCTGAGGCAGTGGGTGGATTGAACCATGGGCTTCTCTTTTTCTCTAGTGGGCTAGTCAGATCATCTGCCAAATTCACAGCTAGTATTTCTTCCACTCTGCCCTTTATCAATGGCACTTTCCATCTCAGAGGAGTCCTGTAAAGATTGAATTTAGCTCTCCACGTGTAAGAATTTTTTCCCCCTTCAAGTCAACTCTTTTTCCATCACCATTTATCTATCCCCCCTTTATCTTTTTATATCTCCCCCTACTTCCCTTTTCTCGTTGGTAATCACCATATTGTTGTCTGTGTCTATGAGTTTTTAAAAACTGTTAATTTTTATTTTAATTGACTTGATTTGACTTTTTAAAATCTTTATTGTTGAAAGCATTACAGATGTCTCATTTTTACCCAATCACCCCTTTTAGCTAGAATCCTGCCCCCTGCCCCCCAGGCCTTCACCACACTATTGTCTATGTCCATGAGTTATGCATATATACATACAAGTTCATTGGTTGATCACTTCCAACCCACCTTCCACTCACTCCCTTCCCTCTGAGGTTTGACAGTCTGTCCCATGGTCTATGAAAACTGTTAATTTTTAAACCTGATGCCACAGACTCCTCATACCTGTTCTTTGTAACCCAGGAATTTCTTCATTTAGCAAATACTGAGCACCTATTTCGTGCTAGCCACTGGGAGTACAGCAGTGGATAAGACAGTTTTCTAACTGATCTCTGTCATGACATTTTTCCTCCTTCCTCTCCATTCTTCTCAGAGCAGCCAAGATGAGACTTTAAAAACATAAATTGAAGCCCTCCAATGGCTTTCTGAAGCGCTAATCCAGGCTCGTGGCCAACATTTTCTAGGCCCTTCCTGATCTCTGGTTCTTTTCAGTTTCTGCGACATAGGTTACCATTTGCTCATTCTCCAGACTCTTTCTACACTTTAATTCACCAAGCCCGTTCCTACCTCAGGGCCTCTATATGGGAGGTTTCTCAACCCAGGGCTTTTCTCCCAAACTGTCACAGAACCCCAGATCTCAGCCAGAAAGCTACATCCTCAGACACATAATATAATACCTGATCCACCTTTCAAAAGTTGTGCTCACCCATACCTTACTACCCTCATTCACTCGGTAACGTCCTATGATCTGCATAGCAGTTATGCATAGACGATAGTATATTACTTATTTACAAAAACTTTATGTAAGTGCATTGCAGACACCTGCCTTGTTTCTGATTCCAGACAAAAGACTGCTGTGGAGCTGTGGAACCTGCCATTCCCTCCCTGGCTTAATATAAAATGTTGAGTTGAAGTCTTTACATTAAGACAAGATTAAGGATGTCTTTTACAAAATGTGCTATGATGCCACTACTCTAATTTCAGGTAATGACATTTTATTTATTATTATTTTATTTTTTAAAATATATTTTTATTGATTTCATAGAGGAAAGGAGCGGGAGATAGAGATAGAAACATCAATGAGGAGAGAGAATCATTGATTGGCTGCTTCTTGCATGCCCCACACTGGGGTTTGAGCTTGCAACCAGGGCATATGCCCCAACCAGGAATCGAACTGTTGAAAGGAGTTTTAGGAATAAAATAGGCAGATTTAGGGAGATTTAAGAATAAAGTGGGTCCATGGGGGAGAGCTGCATAGGTGAGGGCTTGGAGCTGCCAAAAGGTATACATTCACAGAGGAAAAAAAGAGGTGCCACAGGATAAGAGGAGTGGCAGAAATCCATACACAGAAGATAGGGAAAAGCCACGGGTTACGGGGAGAAAGAGGAAGCAAACTTTCACAGAGGATAGAGAAATGCCGACAAGTGGGAGAAAGAGGAAAACAGATTTTTACAGGAGACAGAAAATTCTACCACGAAAGGGGAAGAGAAAGAGGAGGGCACCACGAGGGGTTTGGGCTTTGAAGCTGATATTCTACCAATTAGAAGGGATTATGAAGAAACAAAAAACTGTAGCCTTTATAAACCTTAGAAAAAAGGAGCTTGGTGGGACCCCATCCCTACCTGGGAGTCTGTACTGGCTTCCAATAAATTTCCACCCTTTTCACCCACCACCATTTGTCCGTGGCTTCATTCTTGGAATCCATCTGGACAAAAACCTGGGAAAGAAATCAGCCTTGCATCTTGCTCAGGAAAACAACTGGACTCACTGTGACCTCCTAGTTCATAGGTCAACACTCAACCACTGAACCACACCAGCCAGGCCCAGTGATGGCATTTTATATAGTTAAATTATCTCAGCTCTGCTTTTCTCATTTAAGTAACTCTGAATATGGGGTTTTGTTTTTCCCCTTGTTTTGCTGTCTTTGTCTTCAGGTGTTAAAATTCATTTTTAGTTATCGCTTGAGGTTGTGCATATATATGTGTGTCTGTATATATATATATTATTTAGGATACAACTCAGTGTCTATTTGAAATATCATTACCTAACTTTCAAAATGCGAGGCAGCCTGCTGAAGATCTCTAGTATACATTTAGTGTTATCAGTTAGGGTTTATTAAAGAGATATATCCTGTGGGAAGGCTGTGGAAATACTCAGAGGCAATGTGCAAAGATCATAAAATAAAAATAGTTTTACTGGTTTCCTTAGGAGAATGTTACATTTTGAATTTAGTTGCCCTTGGTTATGTTCTTTTTTCTCTCTGTCTGTTTATAATATTTAACTTATGGATGCTGTGGGTTTGTTTTTTCTTCTCAAAATGCTTTGCTTATGTATTTATAAGGAATTAGTCATAGATGATTCAAATCTTCCTGTCTAATCAAGTTTCTAAATTTCTTTTTGAATACTGGCCTTCATATTTTAAAGAAATACATAAAAAAATAAAAGGATATATTTCAAAAATAGCAAAATACTTGGTAGCTTCATTTTTGAAAAGTGTTTGTATCTGAAAACTGGTGAAAAGTTCTTTTAAAAAACAAATTGTATCCCTTAAAACCTTCAGATAAATGTTTATATTGGCTGTTTTAGTTTGCTAGGGGTGCAGCAGCAATGGACCACAAAGGGAGTGGCTTAAACAATAGAAATGTATTGTCTCACAGTGCTGGAGGCTAGATCTGGATATCATCAGGCAGGGTTGGTTCCTTCTGAGGGCTGCAGGGAGTACCTATTCCTGATCCTTGGCTTGTCTGCATCTGCCTTTGACCTGGGTCTTGTACATTGACGTCCCATTTCTATCCAAATTTTTCCTGTTAATAAGATTACTAGTCATACTTAGATTAGAGCTCACCCTAGGGACCTCATTTTAACATGAGTACCTCTGTAAAGATCTTATCTCCAAATAAGGTCACGCCCTGGCCGGTTTGGCTCAGTGGATAGAGCGTCAGCCTGCGGACTGAAAGGTCCCAGTTTTGATTCCGGTCAAGGGCATGTACCTTGGTTGCGGGCACATCCCCAGTAGGGGGTGTGTAGGAGGCAGCTAGTTGATGTTTCAATCTCATCGATGTTTCTAGCTCTCTATCCCTCTCCCTTCCTCTCTGTAAAAAGTCAAAATATATTTAAAATAAATAAATAAGGTCACATTCTGGTTTGCTGGGAGTTAAGATTTAATCATGTGAATTGGGGGAGGAAAGGTTACACAATTCAACCCATAATATTAGCTTATTACAAAGCTCTAATTTTTAACATCAACTGTCTTCTTGAATTATTAAAATGATTATGCTATTTTAGATACATTTTAAATTCATATTTTATTTCCTCAACATGAAGATAGAAGCAAAATTCCTGCTAACCTGGTGACTTTGCCAATGGTTCTATACGGAAAGAACCTGTGTTGAAATAAGAAATGTGACATGAATGGTTTTGTCAGTGAGAAGTTAAGCTTCCACTGCTCAGATTATTTCACTCCATTGCCCTTTATCTGTTCTTATACTTAATATGTCTGTTTTAATATTATGTCTTTCCTATCTACATGAATTATGAAAATTCATTTGCTAACTAAAATTTATAAAAATTCTCTTATCAGTGACATAGTAGGTGCATGAAGATTTGGCATCAAATTCCATTAAAAATCAATTTACAGGGTTTTGTTTTTTAATCACAAATGGAAAAAGTTCAATTTAGCAGTCAGCAGAGCAAGCAGTTTTAGATCTGGCAAGTGGGATTCACCTAAAGTCATCTTACATCTCCTTTCAAATTTTAACTCTTTCACAGAAATACCTAATGAAAATGATTTAATTTAATATTTGAGTTTTTATGACTTTTATATATTATATTTTATACATACAATATTTATTTTTTATGGAAGTTTTATTCTCCTTCAACATTTTACAGTCAATTTATACTTTAAGGATATTATTTTGGTCTTTATTTTCTGTCCACTTAAGAATTTTCTCTGCTCTCTTTCCTTAATTTATATTTTATTTTTTTATATTTTTAATAAAAGTAACATTTTATTTCCAAATATAAAAGATAATAGTAATAATGAACTTTCACCCCACAAATATAAGAAGAAAGTTAAAATCTTTCTAAATCTACCACCCAGAGGCAAATACTATTAACACTTGGATGAATATAATTTTAGATATTATCTACTTTTCTGCCTATGCACTCTTTCTCCAGCTGTGTATCTTCAAAATTATAAGGGCTAAAACTACACTTTTATAACTAGGCTTTTCCCCCCTAATAGTATGTCATGAAAAAGTGTGCATGTCAATAAATGAGCATGTACATTTAAAGCATATAGATACATATATACATACATAGAGGTATGTATTTGTATTTTAACAGTTGCCATATAATAGGCATATACATGTATACAGAGGCATATATTATGTTAATAATTGGGTAATTTATGCAATATATGATAAATATGTAATAATATACCCAATGATTAGAGTTTAAGTAATTATAATAGATTATTTATGTGCCTCCCAAACTTGAATGAAATTAAGATCAATGGTTTCTGCCTCTTTCCTACAGAGGAGATGAGATAGTCCTATAAATCTGCCCTTAATCCAGATTAGCCAGATTCATATTGCTGCCAATTCTGTGGGTCTTGTTGGAACTTGATGACCTTCGCCAGAGGCTCTGGGTTGTTGAACATACTAAGAAAAAGTCAGGAGGCTTCAGTTAGAAATAAATAATAAAGTATTATTCAAGGGTCTTAGGGTTTGCAAGTCAGAAGCACAACTAGGCATGACCCAGAGTGTTCCAAAGAAAGAAAAACTAAGAGTTCTCATGGTGAACTACATTCTTGAGAAGAATCAGTCCTGTATTCTTAGCCTCTGTTCCCTTAAGAAATTTTAAAGTTCAAATTTTGATGGTGAAAGGATTGGTCCATGATGGTCTTCCTATAGATGACCAGTAGTCTGAATAATAGATGTCAGGTGGTCTGGGCAAGTAAGTAAACATTCTTTTCCTAGTCCTTCTGGGAGTAATTAGAGGATTATCTGCAGGTTTGGCATATATCCAGGCATTAATAAAAGACTGGAAAACTCAAATGTATAAGTTAAAACAGGCCAGTTAAAATATAATAGCTTTCTCAACCTACTTGGTTTTAGTAATTTAGCATCTTGACTATAGTGACTCCATCTTATTTCTTCACTCTGTTCCTCAGGGTAAAAATGACAAATGGAAAAAGAGGGAGATGACTGCTCTTTAAAAGGAAACCAATAAATGATCATTCAAAAAGAAAATGCCTACATTAATTTGGTGTCATGTGAGAGGCTGAGGAAAAGAGACTATTATCTCTTAGCTATACTTACTCTTGCCCACCGGGATGAAGCTAATTGCTTACAATACCACCTAATTTGCTTTGGGCTGAAGATCCAATATGGGCTCCGAATGATTTAAGAGGCATTCAATCTGGAGTCATCTATCTTTATGTGTCAATAACACTAACAACACCTTGAGAAAGAACGCTTGAAGTAATTCTAATGTTGCTTCATCTGCTCAAGGTCAATGGCCTGGGATCATGGCAGCAAAAGCATAAGGAATAATTTTATGAGAGATTTACGGTGCTCTAACCTGTAAGAATTCATAATTGAATAATGTAATTTGCATAGGTGCTCTGTGACTGCCAAGGTCTAGTCATTATATATTCATATTCAATAGTGCAGTTAGTTGGAATTGGAAATCTATCAAACTTGACTAGGATTTTACCATCGAGGAGAAATGGGCATTACTTAAAGATAAGGCTCATTGGGAACCAATACTAGCAACTTTATAGCATGAAAAAAGACATATGGCTATGCCCATAAAGGGATTTGGAATTCAAAATTAGCTGAAATTTCACTTTTTGATTTACACCCGAATCCATGACAACATTTCTTACATGGGCAAGAGCTGCTTTTGTTGGAAAGGCTGATAAAATGCTTTTATATTTAAAACTGACTAATTTTCTCATAATTTTATTCTAAAACATAACTGCTTTTTACCATAATATTGATGTAATTGATACAATGAAATTGGATTGATGATATTGATATCAGTGATCAGATGTAATAGTAGATTGAATGAAAACCTCCACAAAATGTTCTTCTCTTGGAAGCTGGTTTGATAGAGGAGCAACTAGATTTACTTAATACTTAAATAATTTTTACTTAGTTAATTTGGTTATACCATTGCCAAAGTTCAGATTTTGATGATGAAAGGAGGTAACAAAGTTGTCAAATTCTACAAGATTACAAACAAGTTTGGATTGGAATACTGGAAATGGAACTGTTTTTTTGAAGCAACACTATACTTCATTGAATAATACAAATAATTAATATTTTGGTTGTTTTTTGCCTTTTCTATTTTATAAAAGGTGTGAAACATGCAGATAATATGATAACGAACAGTTTATAATTGTAAAAGTTTGAATATGAGTCAGAAGTGAGGAATGGATAAGATAAAGTTATCCTGTAGCTATATTGGGGCACCTCTATGCTCGTTTTTGGAGACACCTATAATCCTGGTACTGCCCCTTGGCCAAGATTAGGATAAGATACTCTAACTAGTGACTGATGATGTGCTGGTCAATGTTATCCTTGAGACACCAGGGACTAGCCTTTTTGCATTATTTTAGGATATATGAAATGGTGATTTATACCTGGTTTTACCAGTTTTACAACCTGGCTCAACTTAGTAACCAGTGAGGCATAAAAGAGCCCATTGGAATTTTTTTTTTTTTTTGGTCCAGGTTCTCCTGATACTAAGATTCTTAAGGCATAGCTTGGTGTTTCATAACCTGGTGATGAATCTCATCATGTGTGCCCTAGAAAGGCCCCTGTGGGGCTGCACCTGAAAATCTCTCTGATGCCAATGCTGCCTTCACTCTTTTTCTCCTCCTCAATCTATCCTTTGCCTTTATTAAGAGACTTACATGTTTCAGTGCACACTGAGAACTCTGTGAGTCCTTTCAGCTATCCCACCTGGTGTAACCAACACACTTTAGCACAACTACCTCTACAGACTTTGTTTTTGTACTATATACAATTACATATATCAATGTCTTATAGTTTCTGATTTTGTTAATATTAGTAATAACTCATATTTATTGAATGCTTATTATGTCTCAGGCACTGTTCTAGATACTTTAAAAGATATTAATTCATTTGGCTTTCAAAACAATATTGCATGAAGGTGACAACAAAATATTTTATTCCCAATTTTTATGTGAGGAAACTGAAATGCTAAGGGCCTTTGGAAGTTAGTTCTCCCAGGTCACTTTTATTAGTTAAGTAATGAAGTTGGGCCTTAAAGTCTTTGTACTCCCCCTCTATTTTTATCACTGAATATGATATTCTGATAGCAGATTTAGAAAATTTTTCTCAAGCCAAAATTATAAAAAAACAATTATATATATATATTTTTTCTCCTGTCTTCCTCATTTCTTCCATACGAAATAATTTGCATTTTGTTAAACATTTTATATTTTCAATCACTACCTCCTTTTGATGTTGTCTTTCCCTCTATACAGTAAACTTTTTTCTTTAATTTAATTCTGCTCGCTAATTAGGACTCTTCCCATAGAGTGTGAGTTCAGAGTCCCTGTTACATCTTCCAGTGACAAACTCTGCACTCCTCTATATATTTTCTAATGAGTATTTTAACCCCAAAATGTAAGCTCCTGAGATCAGGATTATGCCTTACTTTTTACATCTGCAGGGCCCAACACAGGTTCTGAGACATAGTAGTTCAGTAAATATATCAAGGTTTATATTTTTGTGAAAAAAGTTCTGTACTTTGGACAAGGTTTGCTCTTTACCTTTATTATTTGGTCATTTACTTTCCCTGACACACTCAATCAAACAGTAGCCCTGGTTTATGTATGTTTTTCTTTTGAAAATACTAACCACTGAACCATCAGTATCATTTTACTTTTTTTTTTTCTGAAACAAATATGCTAGGCAATAATATATAAGAAGAATTTTACTCAAAGGTTGAGCAAAAAGTAGCAGAGCATAAATTGGTATTAGTATATGTTAAAATTATAATTTTTAAAGATATAGAAACAGATTCCACTGAGCCTCCTTTTCTGTTTTGAGTTCTCAGATGCATCTCTTCTAGCTCATTCCAATAACATTCACTTTGAATTTTCTAAAAAATATTGTCAATGATCTCTTCTTTAAGAAATGTAAAATGATAATCTAAGTGAATATAATTAGTGTCATTTATTCTATATGCTTGGTTTAGAATGATAGGTCTTAAATGAATATGTTAGAGAAAACTTTGGAATTACCATATTTCCTGCTCCCAGTCCATGCCCATCAGTAAGGAGAATCATTTGCCAAAATTTAGGGAGATTCAGCCCATGAACAGCATCATCACCTCTATTAGATATGGCATAGTGTCCAGCAGAAAATGCCATGGAGTGAGATTAAAGAGATTATTATTCTACTTTACTTACCTACATGTTCCATACTGATAAATCCATTGATTGGAAAATCCAGATGCCCTTACTATCACCTTAACCTTTTGTTTAATGTTGTTTGTCTATTTCATAGGCTTGCACACATCACAACATGAACTTCTATATACTGGTAGAGATTTGGGCTTTCCTCCTACCCTGTATGGCCACTGAGGCCAAAGTTTTCAGTCAGAATTACTAAATAACAAGTGAAGTTTTTTATTATCCTTTAAAAGCAGACTTTATTTCAGATGATGCCATATTTTCTATAGAATTCAATGATTATTTTCCCATTTCTTTTTCACTTATATAATCTAAAATATTCCCTCATCTTGATTTAATGTTAGATGGAGTTTAGCATTCTATAGACAGAAACTGGCATCATTCAATGTAGAAACATATGCATTTACTTAGACTTCCTCATTTATTCTTATAATAAACTATATTTTCTTAAAGCTAAAAACTTGGATACTCAATTGATGAAATAATAGAAAGTAAAATTATGCTGCAAATCAAGATTCTTCTATTTTGGGGAGATCAGTTCATTTTTCCTAATCAATTTTCTCAATCACCAATTGCTTGTTCTTGATGACAATGGGAAGGGAACATATAAATGTATAATCCCATACAAGATTGTCATTTTCTGTGACCATGAAATAAAATTGCATTCTGATTCACTTTTTTTTCATTTATTTTTATTTTTTTAATTTTGTTTTATTGCTTAAAGGATTACAAAGAGTATTACATATGTCTCCTTCCCCCCCCTTGACATTCCCCCAGCCTCCCCTACCCCCCGAGTGTCTTATGTCCATTGGTTATGCTTATATGCATGCATACAAGTCCTTTGGTTGATCTCTTACCCGCCCTCCCTCCCCCCAACCTTCCCCAGCCTTCCCACTGTAGTTTGACAGCCTGTTCAATGCTGCTCTGCCTCTGTATCTATTTTTGTTCATCAGTTTATAATGGTCTTTATTATCCATAAATGACTGAGTAATGTGGTATTTTTCTTACATTGACTGGCTTATTTCACTTAGCATAATGCTCTCCAGTTCCATCCATGCCATTGCAAATGGTAAGAATTCCTTCCTTTTTTACAGCAGCATAGTATTCCATTGTGTAGATATACCACAGTTTTCTAATCCATTCAACTGCTGATGGGCACTTAGGCTGTTTCCAGATCTTTGCTATGGTAAATTGTGCTGCTATGAACATAGGGATGCATATATCCTTTCTGATTGGTGTTTCTGGTTTCTTGGGATATATTCCTAGAAGTGGGATCACAGGGTCAAATGGGAGTTCCATTTTTAACTTTTTGAGGAAACTCCATACTGTCTTCCATAGTGGCTGCACCAGTCTGCATTCCCACCAGCAGTGCATGAGTGATCCCTTTTCTCCGCATCCTCTCCAGCACTTGTTGTTTGTTGATTTGTTGATGATAGCCATTCTGACAGGTGTGAGATGATACCTCATTGTTGTTTTGATTTGCATCTCTTGGATGATTAGTGACTTTGAGCATGTTTTCATATGTCTCTTGGCTTTCTGAATGTCCTCTTTTGAAAAGTGTCTATTTAGGTCCTTTGCCCATTTTTTGATTGGATTGTTTATCTTCCTTTTGTTAAGTTGTATGAGTTCCCTATAAATGTTGGAGATTCACTTTTATTTACTTCTCTGTATTTAGACCATCACACTAATGGTATTCACACAGAATAAATCAGATAGCTAGTAGGCACTCTGGCCCAGAAATTATGTGAAGACATTTTTTGGACTAAACATCAGACTTTTATGAAAGTTTTAATATGTGTTTCTATATTTTTCTCTACAGAAACTTTCAAAAAAAATGTTAAAAGCAGACACAGAAAAAAGGAAGAGCACCACTCAACAAAAGTTTGAGGCAGGATTATGCAACTCCCGGGTAAGGAAATTTTCAAGAAATAATTATTAGTGGATCAAGGATATGACATTAAAGAGCAGGTCTCAACCAAATTTAAATACAGATAAGAATAAGCAGCATTAATGATTTGCATGCCCTCCCCACCCCAACTCAATATGCTCAGTCTCTGCTGAATTTACAGGTTCCACAATAAGCTCTGCTTTGGATTAAACCACCCATGCAATAACCTGAGGCAATCGAGGGGCTCATTTTGGAGTTCCCTCTCTCAGGAATCATTGCCTTGTGCTACCTTGTGTCTAAAGTCTGAAACTGTTTACATGTATTTTATCTAGTTTTATAATTATTCCGTGCAGAAGAAGAAATCTAATTCCATTACTCTATCATGACTAGAAATAGAAGTTCTATTCATTCTTCACCTTAGAAAAAGAAAATAAAAGAGAGAAAATTAAAATTCACATGAATATTTTATATTAAAATTGAAACTGGCAATTTCATTTGATTCTTTCATCGCATGCTGTATTGGGAGTTATCTTGAGATAAAAGTCTTAAGTGTCTTAATGCGGGGGAGCGGTTGGGGGGTAGTGGCATCATTTCCTTTTCAGAGCATTAAAATTAGCATAATATTTCTAATTAAACATATGTGGAGTTTCTGTCATCTAATTTTAACTACAAATGGTCAAGAGTTCTAAAAAAACTTGACCAGGACAAACATTATGTTGAAAATAATTAAGAACAAAAGAATGATAAGAAAATTATTTAGTTGTCATGTCTAAGTAAAAATTCTTCATCAGCTAAAGTAAGAGGCAAAAACCTTGTCAATGTAATCTAATATGAGAAGCTGTAAGATAATTAAACTATTGAGTATTCTGAAATATAAAATTGCTTATACTATATTATTGTAAAAAATGAATTGTATTGTAAATGGATTCTATAAGATATTAGCTAATAATAAGCTGAAAACCTCTTGATTAGCAATACACTTACATAATATGACAAAAAGCCCAGCTGGCTTGGTTCAGTGGTTGAGCGTTGATCTATGAACAGTTCAATTCCCAGTCAGGGCACATGCCCAGGTTGTAGGCTCAATCCCCAATGGGGAACATGCAGGAGGTAGCCGAACAGTGGTTCTCTTTCATCATTGAGGTTTTTATCTCTATCCCTCTCCCTTCTTCTCTGAAATCAATAAAAATGATAAAAATCCCACAATAAAGCAGAACAAGAGCCCCAAAGCAGAACCATACATTTGGTTTGTGACATAGGTTACATTGAAAAGCTGTTGGAAAGGAAATCTCTTTTTAGTAAGTTGTGCTATGTCAATTAGATATCTACCTGGAAAATGTTTAAAATCTTCAGAGATAAAGAAACAAATAACATCAATAAATATAAACAAGAAAATATGAAAATATTATCCCCCAAAAG
The DNA here is from genome assembly GCF_963259705.1 of Myotis daubentonii. Lineage (NCBI taxonomy): Eukaryota > Metazoa > Chordata > Mammalia > Chiroptera > Vespertilionidae > Myotis > Myotis daubentonii. The sequence continues at coordinate 209,238,584 of NC_081841.1, read as the reverse complement.
ACCCATATCTATTTGTTTCCTTATTTATTCCATACTTATGTAAGGAGATAAATAAGTATGAAAAAAGAAAGCATTAATTTATATGGAAGATAGGCCTGGAAGTTGCAATAGTTTCAGGAGCAGAAGAGCAAAGTTTGAAGGGCTAAGTTAGAGATTTGTGGAAAAAATGATACGACTTTTGTAAGAACATATCAAGTAATAAGAAGTATTAAAAAATCACATCCAGATACATATATCACTGTCTACAAAACACCAAGAAAATAGAAAATGGCAAAATAGCTACCAAAGTAACAAAACAAAACAAAAGACTGTGTATTAGTCATCTTGTATCTTGGGCTCCTATAACAACAAAATACTGGGTGACTTAAACAATAGACATTTATTTCTCACAGTTCTGGAGGCTGGAATCTGAGATCAAGTTGCCAGCATTGTGAGTTCTTGGTGAGGGCCCATTTTCTGGCGTGCAGATGGCCACCTTCCCGGCGTGTCCTCACACGATGGAGAAAGAGCGCTGGTGTTTCTTCTTCTTTAAGGCACTGATCCCACCAGAGGAATTCAACCAGACTCTTCCTTCCTAACACTTGGAAACTCCCAGATTTGGGGGGAGGGGAGGAGCAGAGCACATGCTTCTAATTACATTTTTGAATAATATTTGAGTTTTTAAAACCAGCAATGAAATAAAATAAATTTTATGTGGTTAATGTGTGTGAACTTCCAGAGTCCACTTAGAATGTTTACATGAAAAGGGTATTATACTTACCTGGCAGGGGAGATACCATGATCACGAAGGTGGTTTTCCTGGGGCGAGGCTTATCCATTGCACTCTGGATGTGCTGACCCCTGCGATATCCTCAAATGTAGGAAACTTCACTGCATAATTTGTGGTAGTGGGGGACTGCGTTCCCGCTCTCCCCTGGGAAAAAAAAGGGTATTAATACAATAAAAGATTAAGCACATTTGTAAGAAATCCTCAGAAGAAAGAAGAAAAATATTAATACCTGAGCAAAAATTAGAGCTTAGCAATCATATGACATAAAGTAAGCTGGAGGCAAAGCAATCTCAGGAGCTGGGAATTGAAATCTGACTTTTGTCTTTTAATCTATGTGCACACATCTGCTAAATGTTGAGCAAATGCTATAGTGGTACCATGAGACATCGTCAATATTGATATTACTTAGAGATAAAAGGACCTCCCAATAGAAAAGCAGACCAAGCAAACCAACTTAACTATTCAAAGAATTCTAACTAAATCATTTTTTTGAGAACTACACCACATGAATATCTCTTTGCCATGCCTTTGATTAAGTGCATCAACAAATCTGTATCATTTTAATTTAATTATAAATTAGTTGATTTTAAAAAGATATGTTTATATTCAGTTTCTTGACCATGCTATTTCAGATCATGACATAAAATGATACCATCTTGCTTGCAGACTTTAATCAAACAGAGCAATGTGTTTAAATTGAGTTTTCTTTCTATCATTCCATCTGATGTTTTAGAAGGAAACTATCTAAAAATAATATTTTTCTTCATATAAGTTATCATTATTATGTCTTAATTGGTATTATGTTTTCACAGTATGCAAAGATTGTGAAATGAATAGAACAGCATTTTACTCACTTATAAAAACAGCCACTTCAAATATAGATAGTTCTTACTGTAAATGCTAGTGTAGGATACAATAGTTTCCTTAACTTCAAAATTAAATTTTGTCCAAACATTAAGAAAACTCTTTACTGTAAGTGATAGGTGTATAGAAAAATGAAAAATGATAAAACTGTTATTTCTTTAATATACTGTAATATAAAATATCAGAAACATTGAAGATTTAAGTGTTTTACTTTTTTGTCAAAAAAAAAAAAGAGTCAGGAATAGTTTGAATAGTGTTTACCTTCTAATTGTGGATCTTCCTGCAGAGGCAATCTCTTTGTCTTGGCAATTTTTCATCCTCTTCTATGATTGAATCAGTTTTCAAGATTTTATCCTTTTGCTTTCAAGTCCTGCACTGTCTCAGAGAGTTTTTAATGTGAAGATTTTGCCGGTATCAATTTCTTTAAAACATCTTAATTCTTTTTCATCACAACTGCTTTCTACTTTTGTGAATAAGTTTGTCTTCACTATGTTCCGCTGGTTGTATAGCTGCAGTCTCTTAAAAAGTAGTAGTTTAACATCCTACAGTCAGCTGTTTCTTCTGTGATTCCATTTACAATAGATTTGAAGTTCACTTCTAGCCTCAGCACTTTTTGTTTCCTTGTTTCACTTTCATTTTTTAAAATGTACACTAATCATGTATGAGATAGATAATATTTGGAACCATAAAACAAGCCTCAATAAATTTGAAAATATTGAAACCATAGATGTGTTCTGTGATAAGAATAAAATAAAATTAAAACAAATCAAAGAAGCCCGGCCAGTGTTGCTTAGTGGTTGAGCCTTGACCTATGAACCAGGCAGTCACAGTTCAATTACTGGCCAGGGCACATGCCTGGGTTTCGGGCTTGATCCCTAGTGTGGGATCAAGCAGGAGGCAGCCAATCAATGATTCTCTCTCATCATTGATGTTTCTATCTCTCCCTCTCCCTTTCTCTCTGAAATCAATAAAAATATTTTTTTAAAAAAAGAGTTTAAAAGACTACCAAAAGCTTAGATTAGATCCTGAAGGTAAAAGGTAGACCAGTAAAAAGACTGACAGGTTATAAGTGTTCAATCCAACTGGAAATGATGAATTTTTAGGTTCTGGTTTTGATTAAAATTGGAGATTTGAAGGACAGCCACTCAGAAGATAAAGGAAAGTTTGTTGAAAGTGTTACGGATCAAGTAATTCTAGTGATTAAACTTTATCTTCTGGATGGTCAGGAATGATAAAGGCAATAAAGAATTAAAAATTGGGGGAAAAATGAAAAGATCAAAGATGGGATTTTCTGCAAAGGTGAAAGAGCTTGTGATTAGTCTTAGGTTAACTTGAATTATTTTCTGTTTTCAATTTCAACTACCCAAAATGTTAAGGAATACCCCATGTTGCCTGTTAAGCGTTTTAAAATGAAGATCTATCTGGTACCATTGTAATTAGCTAGTTATTAATAACTAGAGGCACGATACACAAAATTCGTGCAAGGGAGGGTTGTCCCTCACCCTGGCCTGTGCCCTCTCGCAATCCGGGACCCCTTGGGTAGGGTCCCTAGGCCTGGCTGACGATCAGGGCCTATCGGGGTGTTCCTTGCCGGCCCCGCCCCTGCTGCTGTCACTGCTTGCCATCTGTGCGGCACTGTCCCCCCCTCTCCCCTACCACCAGTAACCTCCCTCTGTAGGTGACAGGCGTGGGGTGCAATCTCTTGGGTGTCCTGGGCCTCCCTCCATGGGGCGATCATTTTCAGGACGCCCAGATCAATTGCCCCACAGAGGGAAACCCCGCCCACCCAGCCGGGGCTCCATGATAGATCAATAGATCGCCACACAGAGGGTGGCCTTGGCTTCCCTCTTTGGGGAGATCTATCACAGAGCCCTCCATCGATCGCCCACAGAGGATGGCCTGGGCCTCCCTCTGGGGGCGATAGTGAGGCAATGACGCCCTGCTCCTCCCCACCCCCACCAATCGCATCACACCTGCCTTGGCTGGCCTGGTGCCAGTGCATGTCATAGCATGGTCATCCAGAAGGTTGTTTGGATGGTCTTTCTTGTCTTTCTGCTCTTCAGTTGTTCAGTCAATTTGCATATTACACTGTTGTTATTATAGCTAGACAAGGAGCAAAAGGAAGGTCAGACATTATAGATGTGTCACTTGGGCAGCTTCACCAGGAAGCTGAAACTTTGCACTACACAGGGACCCATAGGCCCATCCCCTGCACATTACTGGGGGAAGGGACTGGAGAAAGGAGAAGATGGATGCATGCACAGTGATGTTGGGGTGACCTCGAGATGTACTTGTCAACCAAACCTGGAAACAAATCATTGGCTAGAAGAGGTGGAGCCAATGCAAGCCAGATAAAATTTGGAGATACTTAATCCCCCAAACAAAGGAGTTTGCTCTCTTTTGGCTTGCTCTTGGCTCTGTTGGCTCTTGATTCTTTTGGTTCTCTTGCATTCACCCATGTGGCCCATGGCAATGTGGACCCCACAAACAATGGACTGATGGACTGCAATAGGGAACACGAACTAAGCAAGCCTGATGCTGCACTGGACACTGCTCCAATATGGAGCAAAATTTCTGGACATTGTTTTTCATTCCGTCCCTTTGAAATTACAGTCAAATTTCTTTCTTTGGGGGACAAAGCACAATGGGTCCTTGGAAAATCAGGAGTTTGATTTCACAGAAATAAAGCTTTCGATGATACCTTATCCTTCTGTGTGAGTATCAGAAAATTCCTTTTCGATAAACCAAGATGGCGGCATAGGTAAACACCGGAAATTGCTGCCTCGCACAACCACTTCAAAAATACAACTAAAAGACAAAACGGACACAATACAGAACCATAGGAAGCCTGGCTTAGTGGAAATTCTACAACTAGAAGGAAAGAGAAAAGCACACTGAGACTCAGAGGAGGTGCAGAAGTAAAGTGCAGAGGTATGGAGGCGCACTTGGAGAGGGCTGGAAACTGAGGACACACTTGTCTTTTTCAATCAGGAGGGAGTCTCAAGCTCCTGACTGCTCTGAACTCCAGTTCTGGGTGAGTCTCTGGGGACCCAGACTCATACGGGGAGAAACTGGACTGTCTGGCATTGGGCAGAACTCGAGGGCGGCTTTCTCTCAGAGGTGCTTTCAGCGGTTACTGGGACACTGAGACGCTGGGCCTCTTAGGGTAGGACTGGGGAGCAGCCATAGCTGCTTGCTCCACCCTGTTGATCCCCTGAGACCACGCCCCACCCAAGCTGTGCACAGAGGTTTTTGCATATGAAAGGCCTGGCCCTTGGTAACCTGAAAATTACCTAACAAACTGCAGCTGGGTCAGAGAGACCCAGAACTTCTAAAAGAGGGTCCAAGGCCCCACAGCAGCTTGCATTGCCTCACAGCTGGGCCTCATCTGGGCACCTCCAAACCCCCCAAAAATAAGAGGAATCTCTTCATAGCTCCTGCTGGGTAGCCTCAGGAATAGGCTAAATTAGCACCTCCTTAGAGATCCAAGAGCCAGTGTACCCAGTGGTCAGAATGGGACCATCCAGATTACAACTCCTCAGATCCATAAGGGACATACTCAGGGGGCAGACTCAGTGAGCACCAAAGCCCCAGTGAAGCAAGTCTTGCCCCAGAAGGGTGTCTCCAGCTCAAAAGTTCTCCCACTGCTGACACAGCTGATTCTCACAGCCAATTGGCCTGGAAGTCAATTCCTCCCAGTGATACCTACAATAATCAAGGCTTAACTACAACAAGACTGTCCACACAGCTCACAAAGGGGTACACCAAGAGTGTCCACCTCAGGTAATTGGGGAGGCTGAGCCACTGGGCCCTATAGGACACCTAACACAGAGAGCCACTCTATCAACACAGGGAAGCATAAAAAATGTGGAGACAAAGACACAGGTCACAAATGACAGAAATGGAGGAAAGAAAACTACTGGATATAGAGTTCAAAACCACACTTCTAAGGTTTTTCAAGAATTTTCTAGAACCCACTGATAAATTTACTGAGACCCTCAAGAAATCTAGTGAGACCCTCGATGTTATGAAAAAGGACTAACTAGAAATTAAGCATGCACTGACTGAAATAAAGGATATTACACAGAGTTCCAACAGCAGACTAGAGCATCGCAGGAATCAAGTCAAAGATTTGAAATACGAAGAAGCAAAAGTTACCCAACCGGAAAAACAAAAAGAAAAAAGAATCCAAAAATACGAAGATAGTGTAAGGATCCTCTGGGACAACTTCAAGGTACCAACATCCGAATTATGGGGGTGCCAGAAGAAGATAGAGAGCAAGATATTGAAAACCTATTTGAAGAAATAATGACAGAAAACTTCCCCTACCTGGTGAAAGAAATAGACTTGCAAGTCCAGGAAGCGCAGAGAACCCCAAACAAAAGGAATCCAAAGAGGACCACACCAAGACACAGCATAATTAAAATGCCAAGAGCAAAAGACAAAGAGAGAATCTTAAAAGCAGCAAGAGAAAGAAACTCAGTTACCTACAAGGGAGTACCCATATGACTGTCAGCTGATTTCTCAACAGAAACTATGCAGGCCAGAAGAGAGTGGCAAGAAATATTCAAAGTGATGAATAGCAAGAACCTACAACCTAGATTACTTTACCCAGCAAAGCTATCATTCAGAATTGAAGGTCAGATAAAGAGCTTCACAGATAATAAAAAGCTAAAGGAGTTCATCACCACCAAACCAGTATTATATGAAATGCTGAAAGGTATCCTTTAAGAAGAGGAAGAGGAAGAAAAAGGTAAAGATACAAATTATGAACAACAAACCTGCATCTATCAACAAGTGAATCTAAGAATCAAGTGAATAAATAATCTAACGAACAGAATAAACTGGTGAATATAATAGAATCAGGGGCATAGAAAGGGAGTGGACTGACTATTCTCAGGGGGAAAGGGGTGTTGGAGGTGTGGGAAGAGACTGGACAAAATTGTACACCTATGGATGAAAACAGTGGGTGGCAGGGGTAAGGGCAGAGGGTGGGGTGGGAACCGGGTGGAGGAGAGCTATGGGGGGGAAAAGGAGGAACAACTGTAATAATCTGAACAATAAAGATTTAATTTAAAAAAAAAATTCCTTTTCTTTGGGAAGCCCACTCCCACTGGCAACTGGCGTGGTTACAAGGACCTATCTCCTTTGATAACACACCCTCTGAAATATTATTACATATTCATGTTCAAATTAAATAATTTTAATGAGCATAGTTGCTACTTTATTAAGTTAGCAGGTGTGTTGATACTTAATATCAGCCCATTCCACCTTCTAGATGGAAAGAATGAAAGCAAAAAATAACCAAAAAACTATATTTCACCTTTTTCAGACTCCCTTCCTGACTGAGCCTGAATGCAAGTTATCCAATTAGCATGACTCATTTGCAGATTAAAAGTCAAAAGTGAGATGGAATCCATCAGGGTCCTTACCCATTGCTATTGACAAACAGGTACATGGAGCTGTGTGACTTTCCTGACACATTCTGGGGAATGGTGCTCATTTTACAGTTCTCCGGGTGAGAGAACCAATGAGAGGAAGGGGCCTGAGCCTTCTTCTTTGGGCTCAATCCCTCAAAGTTCCTTAAAGGTCCTCAAGGTCCCTTGCTAGGTCAGTTTTAAATTATCTGGGAGATATTCCAACAGCCCAAAATTAATTTGGCCCCTTTCCACCATTTCCAACTATTTGTGGATACTTTTGGTAACCAAAAAATAAAAGGCCAAAGTGAGAGGCATCAATCATTAATTTGAGATCAGAGGCAAAAAGCATTAATTTGAGATCCAAAAGAATAGCTAATCGGAAAGCACTGATTCAGGCAAAACCTAAATAGCATTCTGAATAGGAGGTGAAAGCAAGTGGTATTTATGAGAAAGGGAAGGAACTCAGGAAGGAAAAGAGAATCTACTGTTGATGTCTTTTGTATGCCCCTTCTAGATTTTAAACCTAAACACAAGGAGTGTTTTGTAGTATACTAGAGACCCGATGCACAAAATTCATGCAAGTAGAGGCCTCAGCCCTCGCAGCCTCGGCCCTCACAGCCCCGGCTGCCCCATGGCCCTGCCCCCCACTCCCTGGTCATTCCAGAAGGTTGTTCTGCTGTAGGGTCTAATTAGCATGTTAGCTTTTTATTATATAGGATTTATTTTGCCCACATGTCTACCAAAATGGCTAACTCATACTAGATCCTCAATAAACATATTTTTGAAATATGGGCAATGTAAAAGTAGTAGACATTTATCAAAAGTTATAGCAAATATACATATCAAAGGCTCGGGAATGGATACCAAAAATTGAATTACAATTATTTCATAATAAGAATTATAGTAATACCAGTAATAATAATTAACACTTAGGAAAACACAGCTATAAACTCATTTAATTTTCACAGCAAACCTCTGAGACAACTCTCTTTTGTGCTTGTTTTAGAGATAAGCAAAACTGAGGCACAGTGAGGTTAAATAACTAACCTAAAATCACATCTATATATATAAAGAGCCAGGGGCTGTCATATCCGAAACAACCGAACAGACGACTGAACAGGCTGAGTGGGACGACAAGGCCGGCAGGGGTGTTAGTGAGGGACGACCAAATGACTGAGCAGCAGGCTGCGTGGGGTGACCAGGCCGGCAGGGGGGGCAGTAAAGGGCAACAAGGCCAGCAGACGGGGGCAGTGAGGGGTGACCAGGCCAGCAGGGGGGCAGTTTGGGGAGACTAGGCCAGCTGGGGAGGCAGTGAGGGGCAACCAGGCTGGCAGACGGGGACAGTTCGGAGTGACCAGGCTGGCAGGGGGGGCATTTGGGAGCAACCAGGCCAGCGGAAGGGGAGCAATTGGGGGCGACCAGGCCAGCAGGGTGGCAGTGGGGGGCGACCAGGCCAGCAGGGTGGCAGTGGGGGGCGACTAGGCTGGCAGGGGATCCAGTGAGGGACAACCAGGCTGGCAGGGGGGGCAGTTGGGGGCAACTAGACTGGCAGGGGGTGAAGTTAGGGGCAACCATGCTGGCGGGGGGGGGGGGCAGTTAGGGGCAATCAAGTCAGCAGGCAGAGATGGTTAGGGGTGATCAGGCTGGCAGGGGGGCCAGTTAGGTGCAGTCAGTCAGGCAGGCAGGTGAGGAGTTAGGAGCCAGCGTTCCTGGATGGTGAGAGGGATGTCCGACTGCCGGTTTAGGCCCGATCGGACATCCCTGGAGGGGTCCCGGATTGAAGAGGGTGCAGTCTGGGCTGAGGGAACCCCCACCCCCACCCCCTGTGCACAAATTTTGTGCAACAGATATCTAGTAGATAATAAGAACAGATCCAGAATTTACAGCCAGTTAGTTCAGCTCTAGAATCTGTGATTTTCCCCATGATGTTAGCCTTCATAAACAAACCAATCTTGGTGATACACATAATAAGAATCTTCCCAGTCATTATAAGATTTAAATTATTAACTTAAATTATTGAATAATCAAGGATAAAAAAATTTTGTCAGGAGAGAAATAAATGGAATAGAAAATATAACAGATCATTAAATTTGCATAAAACAAACTCCACTATTGAGTTTTCTGGGTAATGTTAAAAATTAGCTACTAAACATGAAAGACTATTGCTAAACAGTTAATATTTTATAAGGGATTGCTCTTTTAGGAAAAAAAATTGTAATAGTAGTGAAGAGGATTCAGTGTTTTACATTTTTAAATTTTAACATTTCTATTTATTGTTAATAATAGTCTTAACAGAGGCCTGCTAGATGCCGAACACTTTTAAACATGTTTCACAGATATGAATTTATTCAATTCTAATGGGTTCTTTCTTAAATTCTCATTTTGTTGATAAAAAAAACAAAAAACAAAAAAACCCAAGGTAAAAGAATTTGCCTGATGTCACAGTAAATTCCAGAGGCATGATTCAATCTCAGCAGCCTGTATTAGCATCCATACTTTACCTCTCATGCTATTTAAATAAGGATCTTATGTATAACAAGGAGTAAATTATCATAAGAAAATAAAAATGTGTAGTTCCTAAAAAACATTGAGGATTCTATAGTGTGTTCCTTAAATAAATAACACCATGTTTCTTTCCCAAATAATTTTTAATAACTAGTTTATCATTAGAGGTCTCACCTTGCTCGTTTTCTCCTGTGTTGTATGAATATAGCAAGTGGTTTGGATGCAAGGAGTTTATTTTGAGACATAAACATAACATCAGTAACCAATTTTCTAACAATTCTCCTTAATCTGCCTTAGCTAGTGAATATTTTAAAATGTAAGAAATAGAGTGTTTTCGAATCAGGTTTTAGAGACAGGCTGGAATATTTGATATGCCAGTGTGTCCCACAGTAAAACAAATAAAATGAACAAATAAACAAACAAAATATCTTCCATGTGATGTAAACAGTCAATGCCATGTGAATCTGTGTAAATTTGTTGTAAGGATTATGGCAGATGAGAGTCATTTAAATTTCAAAAAACTTTTGCTTGTGAATGAATTATTTAAGATAAATTTTATTCATATCTAAATAATAGAAGGTTAGCCCTAACCGGTTTGGCTCAGTGGATAGAGCATCAGCCTGCGGACTGAGGGGTCCCAGGTTCAATTCCAGTCAAGGGCGTGTTCCTTGGTTGTGGGCATATTCCCAGTAGGGGGTGTGCAGGAGGCAGCTGATTGATGTTTCTCTCTCATCGATGTTTCTAACTCTCTATCCCTCCCCCTTCCTCTCTGTAAAAAATCAATAAAATATATTTTAAAAAATAAATAATAGAAGGTTCAAGGTTAAGCAGGGTCTCTCATATATACGAAAGTGTCATATATACGATAAAGAAAAATACAATCTCGAGCACTTTACATTAATTCCATTTCTTCAATTTTCCTGAATCACCCTCTTTTTTGAACTATTATTCAAAAGATAGTGTTTTTTGTCCTTTGTGGGTTATCCTTCATGTTGGCTAATGATGAAAAGTTGCCATTTCCTTTTATCCTGATTATCATATTCACTATTCTCCTTAGTTGGTTGCTTTTTGGATGATACCCTGGTCCTGCAGGGAGCTGCAGGACTCCATCAGATCTGTTCAGTCATCTGCGTCTCATTAATGAAGTTTGAACTGTTCTTTATATTGTTGTAGATTTGGAAATTTAAGGTGTTTCCTCCAAGTCATTCAAGATTAAGTGAATATTTTAAAATGGGACATTACTAAACGTCATAAAGTAGATCTCATATTTATATTACATATCATATTACACATCTAAAGAAGATAAATAGAATGTGACCAATTTTCATGTAAAATTCCATTTATTCATACTGCCCATGATTTCATAGAGATAGCAGGCCATTTACAAAGTTACCATTGGAATAGGGTAAATCATTAAATTTTGAACTCTTAACTGAATTGGAAAGTAAAGAAGAAGTTTTAGGCAATGGTGATCAGCCAGACAATATTTAGTACTATTGAGACCATCTTTACATCTACTTTTATTTGGTTACAGCAATTATCATGGCTATTGTAGTTGTAGTAATTCTGGCTAATTTCAGCAAAGAAATTTACTGAAAGACTATTTGATCCCTCCTGGAATCAGAAGGAAGGCTGGCAAACCCAGCAAGGAGTAAAGAAGGCTAAGCACACAGGCCCAAAGCCTCTTTTACTTAAGGATGATGCTCACAGCACCACCAACACAGGATTCTTTTTAAAAAATATATATATATATTTTATTGATTTTACAGAGAGGAAGGGAGAGGAATAGAGAGTTAGAAACATCGATGAGAGAGAAACATCGATCAGCTGCCTGCTGCACACCTCCTACTGGGGATGTGCCCGCAACCAAGGTACGTGCCCTTGACCGGAATCGAACCTGGGATCCTTCAGTCCGCAGGCTGACGCTCTATCCACTGAGCCAAACCAGTTAGGGCAACAACACAGGATTCTTGATAGGAAATCTTCCTCTGAACTCTCATTCCTACCATTGCTATAAATCATTTCTTACCTATGCTAACATCTTGTCTTATTTTTTTTCTCAAGACTCACAACCCAGGCAGGTTTAAATCACTGGCCTGGCTTAACTCACAGCTGAGCTCCAGGAAGGAAGAGAGACATTCTGGAGTTTGCAGCCTCAAGGACCTTGCCTCCCAAAATGATACTCACAGTGGGGAAATTACCAGAAACCAAAAGGGTCTCTCATGCTTAGTCAAAAGACAATGGCTTACTTCAATCATATGTACTCTATTCACAGGTAGGTAGTACAATGCTGCAAAGAATGCTCAGTTAACAAACAGTTTGGGTTCTAATTCAAACTCAACATTTACCATCCTCATGATATTGGCTACGAAGTTAATTCTCTGAGCCTCTGTTTTCTAAGATGGATGATAAATGTTGAGTCTTGTATAAGCAGTGTGCCAGCAGATGACGAGCTGGGTCACAAAAAAGAGGTATCAGGGGTTACCACTGCTGTCGACGTATTGAAAACTCATTAGCAACAATATCCAGATATCCTTGTTCAGCTCAGGAGTCACTCTCATCTCTGTTGTGAGATCACTTTGAACATGTGCTGGTGGCTTGTGGAAGAGACTTAGTGGCTTTCCCCAGAGAAGGCCAGCTTATCAACTTGATTATTAGATGAACTTGGGCCAAGACAGCATCCAAAATGGCATGAGTTCTGAGCTCTAATTCACAAGGCTCAGCAAGTCACCTGAGTATATTTTCCCCAGGACTCTCTGAAGATGGCATCAGAGGAGGCTTATAATATAATCCTTGTTATCCACTAAATTGTGTTCCCCTGAAATTCATGATAAAACCCTAAGCCCTAGTACCTAAAGGACCAAATTTGGAGATAGGGCCTTGAAAAAGGTGATTAAGGTAAAATGAGGCCTTAATCCAACCTGACTGGTGTTCTTATAAGAAGAGGAAAGTTGAATACATAGGAGGCAACGGGAAAGTGTGGGCACTGAGGGGTGACCATGTGAAGAAGAAGCAAAGTGGCAGCTATCTGCAAGTCAAGGAGAGGCCTAGCAGAAATCGGACCTGCTGACACCTTGATCTTGGACTTCAGTCTCCAACTGTGAGAAATGTCTATTGCTTAAACAACCCAGTGTAGTATTTTGAATGACAGCCCTAGGAAATGAATACAGTCCTGTATTAGTTTTTTTCTACTGCTGTAATAAAAATTAACACAAACTTAGTGGCTTAAAAGAACACAAAGTTGTTTTCTTATAGTTCTATGGCTTAGATGTCCAAAACAGATCTGACTGGGCTAAAATCAAGTATTGGCAGGGCTGCACTGCTTTATGGATGCTCTAGGGGGAAATCTGCCCTTGCCTTTTCCAGCTTCTAGCAGGCACCACAGTTTTTAAAGCCCTTCTTCCTCCATTGTCAAGGCCAGCAACCTTAAGTTTATTTGGCCATTCTTTGATCACCACATCACTTTTCCTGACTCTCTTCTGCTTTCCTCTTCTACTTTAAAGGATCCTGAGTATACCATTGGACCCACTCAGAAGATACTCCAGAATAATTTCCCTATTTTAATTTCAGGTGATTAGCAACCTTATTTCCATGAGCAACTTTAATTCTTCTTTGCCCTGTAACATAATGCTGTTCTTGGAATTAGGATGTGGATATCTTCCTAGGCGAGGGAATTATTCTGCTTACCAAAGTCCTGTCACTTGTGGGTTGCTCAAGGGTCCCATAGCTCAAAAAGTAGTGGATTTTTTAAAAACTATTACAGTTCTGGAACTGGTAAGTTATTGAAATCATCGTAACAATGAGAGTTAGGTTTCTGTCTACCAGACCCAGCAATGTTCTGCTTAATTAGGTCAAGTAGCTCCTTAAGGGGCCACCTAACATTCCCAGACAATAAATATTCATTCTGTTTCTAGGCAATTAACATGAAGAACTAACCATCCTTCCTTTCACAAATCTCCTGCTGGCTGCCCATTTGCCAAACCTAACTAGAAGCCAGAGGTCAAGGGAGGCATTTATTTTAGTGCAAAAAGGTTAGCCTATTGGGGAAAATACAAGGGTGAAAAGAGACAAAAGTAGATCTTGAGTAGTAAATGAGAAAATGCCAAACCTACCATCTGTCACCATTTAACCCATTATCAAGTCCCATTAAATTTTCCTTTTAATATCTCTATCCACTTCTCCCCATTACCATGATACCACCCAAGTCAATCAGCTTTCCTAACTTTCTATCTAGTCTACTTGCCCTTAATCTAACTTCCAACCTCCAATTTATTCTCCACATTGCATTGCAAATGAGTCAACTTTTTCCTTAATCCCACTTCAAAATCATAAAAGTCTTGCCACTACTCTTAAGATCAAGAAAAACTTCTCAATCCATTAGCCTCCTATGTAACTCAGCTTTATCTGGAACCTCGCTTGCCATTTTCTGGGTTTTTGTTTTGTTTTGTTTTTCTCCAGCCACATTGGCCTTCCTTTGGTCTTTGATGCTCTTCATGCTCTTGCCTTTTTCAGGCATTTGGATACACTGCTTCTTCCATCCAGAATTTTCTCTTCCTGTTCAGCAATTCAACCTCCAGTCCTTCTTCAGATGATAAGTCCCTTTCTGAGTTCCCAGACTAAGTATGCAGTATTGCTTTTTGCCTCACTACACAACACTGCTATTCTGTTTTTACCATTTTTTTCTGTGTCCTCGAGGAGATGCTAGTAACTACATTGTTCCTGGTTAGAGTTCATCAGTGAGTGGTAGAAGGCAAAAGAGAAAGATCCCTTTATTCTCTGAAAGCTGTTGCAGGCAGATCGAACAGCAAGCTGAGCTTTGGAAGCACTCCTAAAAATTATCATCAGTGGCTTCTGAAGATTTTAAGAGAGAAAACAGAGAAGTATAGAGAAATAATCATGTATATTCATAAAAGCTAAATATCCATGTGACATGGAAGTGGAAAGGACACTATAGAATACAGACTTAGTTCATGCTCTGTCACTGGCCAGGTGACCCTAGATAATTTTTTGAGGAGTCTTTAAGTTCTCTCTTTCTAAAATGAAGAGGTTTTGCTGTAAGAAGAAAAGGGTAGGAAGTATGTAAAATTGCTATAAAGTAAATGATATCTACTTAGCTACAATTCCCTTGGCTATAATATAGAGCTCCTAGGCTGACGTCCCATAATGATTCCAGGAAACTTCTGGATAGGAATTTGCTTAATGAAGTTTGCTCAGACTTAAATTAAGTGACACTTTTATCACTTTTAAGTTTATTTAAACTACATGGGTCTGTCGCTTTAATTCTGAAGTTGCACTTCCCTAAACCAAGTGCAATGTACATTCATGTTTTTAAAAAATATCTCTTAGAAATGAGTTCACATTCAGTTTTTTTACTTAACTGGTATTTTTCTGTCTTTTTATGAAGACATGAATCACAAGGAAAGGGAAAATTATTAATATTGCTTTAGGGAGTCAGCTGAGCTTGCAAGGAAATTAGTCACTAGTATTTCGTGCATACTCTACCCCATGTACTTCCCCAACTGTCCAAGAAGCATGACTTTTAGGGCCTCAGATACACTTTCCTGCCATTTGACAAACCTTGTAATTTTGTGTTGAAAGCTGAAAATGAGGGAGTGCCGGGCAGGTGGCAGCAGCAGATCCAGTGGAGCGGTCAGGGCTGTGGGAGGGGAGCAGGGAGGTGTGTGGGTTTATTTCTGGAGTCTCTCTTCTCTTTTATTGATCAATATGTCTATTTTTATGCCAACACCATGCTGTTGTGATGACTATAGCCTTGTAGTATTTTTTTGATATCAGGTAGAATGGTAATTTCAACTTTGTTATTCTTTTTCAAGATGGCTGAGGCTATTGGGATCTTTATGTAAAATATAAAATTTTGGAATATTTGTTCTAGTTCTGTGAAATGCACTGTTGGTATTTTGATAGGAATTGAGTTGACTCTATAAATTACTTTAGGTAGTATTGAAATTTTAATGATGTTAATTCTTCCTTTCCATGAACATGGTATATGCTTTCACGTATTTGCATCTTTCTCAATTTCTTTCTTCAGTATCATATAATTTCTGAGTGTAAGTCTTTTACCTCCTTGATTAAATTTATTCCTTTTTTGATTATAAATGACATTTTCTTAGTTTCTTTTTCTGATAGTTCATTATTGGTATATAAAAATGCCATCAATTTCTGAACATTAAATTTGTATCCTGCTACTTTTAAAAAATATATTTTATTGATTTTTACAGAGAGGAAGGGAGAGGGATAGAGAGTTACCAAGGTACATGCCCTTGACTGGAATCAAACCTAGGACCCTTGAGTCTGCAGGCCGATGCTCTATCTGCTGAGCCAAACCAGTTAGGGCTCCTGCTACTTTACTAAATTTATCAGTTCTAGTAGGTTATTTATTTTTATTCATTTATTGTTGTGTTTTAGAGAGAAGAAGGGAAAGGAATAGAGAGACAGAAATATCAGTGATGAGAGAGAATCACTGAATGGCTGCTTCCTGCATGCCCCCCACTGGGGATCAATCCTACAACTTGGGTACTGAGCCTGCAACCTGGACATATGCCCTGATCAGGAATCGAATTGTGACCTTCTGGTTCTTTGGTCAACACTCAACTGCTGAGCCATGCAAGCTGGGCTCTACTAGGTTTTTGGTGGGGTCTTTAGGATTTTTGTGTACAGTATCATGTAATCTTTATATACTGACACTTTTCCTTTTTCTTTTCCAATTTGGATGCCTTTTATTTATTTTTCTTGACTGACTGCTATGGCTAGAACTCCCAGCACTCTGTTGAATAGGAGTGGTAAAAGTGGATGTCCCTGTCTTATTCCTGATCTTAAGGAAAATGCTTTCAGTGTTTGCCCATTGACTATGATGTTGGTTGTGGATTTGTCATATATGGTCTTTATTATGTTGAGGCATCTTCCCTCTATTCCTACCTTGCTGAATGTTTTTATTATAAATGAGTATATACCATGCACAAGAATAAATTCAAAATGGGTTAAAAACAAATGTAAAACTCAAAATCAAAAAATATTAGAAGAAAACATAAATGGTAAAATCTTGGACATTTCTCATAGCAATAATTTTTCTGAGCTATCTGCTCATGCAAGGAAAACAAAATAAAAAATAAACAAATGGAACTATATCTAACTAAAAAGTTTTTGCACAGCAAAGGAAACCATCAACAAAATGAAAAGACAGTCCACTCAATGGGAAAACATATTTGCCAATGATACATCTGATAAGAGGTTAATATTCAAAATTTATAAAGAACCCAACAACTCAACCCCCGCCCCCCAAAAAAAGACAACCCAAACAATCCAATTTAAAAAATGGGCAAAGGACCTCAATGGACACTTCTCAAAAAAAGAACATACAAATGGCCAATAGACATTTGAAAAGATGATCAGAGAAATGCAAATTAAAAACACAATGAGATATCACTTCACAAGTATAATCAGAATGGCTATCATCAATAAATATACAAATAACAAATGCTGGTGAGGAGGTGGAGAAAAGGGAACCCTGATATATTGTTGGTGGAATGCAAATTGGTGCAGCCACTATGGAAAACAGTATGGACTTTCTTCAAAAGATTCAAAATGGAACTGCCTTATGATCCAACAATTCCACTTCTGGAAATACATGCATTGAAGCCTTAAACACTGATTTGAAATCATATATACATGCCTATGTTCATTGCAGGACTGTTTACAATAGCCAAGATTTGGAAGCAGCCCAAGTGGTCATAATAGACTAGAGGCCCAGTGCGTGAAATTCGTGTGTGTGTGTGTGTGTGTCCCTCAGCCTGACCTGCACCCTCTCCAATCTGGGAGCCCTAAGGGGATGTCCTACTGATGGCTTAGGGCCGCTCCCCATGGTTCTCTGCTCTCTGCGGGGCCTGCCTGCTCCACACCGCAGTGGCTGCCAAGCAGGCCATGCTGGGAGCTGCCTGCCTGGGAGCTGCCTGCGGGCTGCGCTTCCCTGCTCCTGGGTCGCCGTGATGACAGCCAATCAAGCTGTGTTGAAAGCTGCCTGTGGGCATGCTTGCCTGCTCCTGGGTCGCCGAGGTAACAGCCAAGCAGGCTGTTTTGGTAGCTGCCTGCAGGCTGGGCTTGCCTGCTCCCCGGTCAGTGCAGCAATGGCCAAGCAGGCCGTGCTGGGAGCTGCCTGTGGGCTGTGCTTGCCTGCTCCCGGGTCACCACGGCAATAGCCAAGCAGGCCATGCAGTGCTAGGAGCTGCCTCCTCCCTGCTGTCAGTCTCCATGGAGGCAATGAGGTTAATTTGCATACTCACTCCTGATTGGCTGGTGGGCATCGCGAAGGTATGGGCAGTTTGCATCTTTCTCTTTTATTAGTGCAGATGACTGGATAAAAAAAAATCTGTTCTACATTTACACAATGGAATACTACTCAGCCATAAAAAAAGAAATCTTACCTTTTTTTGTAGCATGGATAGACCTAGAGGGTATTATGCTAAGTGAAATAAGCCAGTCAGAGGAATAAATACCATCTGAACAAAATAGAGACAAATTCTTAATATAGAGAACAGATTGACAGCTGTCAGAGGAGAGAGCTGGGACTGGGTGAAACAAGTGAAGGAATCCTATATAATAAAGAGGTAATATGCAAATTGACCATCATACCCTCGCACAAGATGGCCGCCCTCATATGCTCAAAGATGGCCACCACAAGATGGCTATCAGGGGAGGGCAGTTGGGGGGGACCAGTCCTGTAGGGGAGGGCAGTTAGGGGAAACCAGGCCAGCAGGGGAGAGCAGCTGGGGGGGACAAGGCCTACAGGGGAGGGCAGTTGGGGGGACCAGTCCTGCAGAGGAGGGCAGTTAGGGGAGACCAGGCTAGCAAGGGAGAGCAGTTAGGGGTGACCAGGCTGTCAGGGGAGGGCAGTTAGGTGTCGATCAGGCTGGCAGGGGAGTGGTAGGGGGTGATCAGGCAGACAGGCAGGCATGAGGTTGGGAGCCAGCAGTCCCAGATTGTGAGAGAAATGTTCAACTGCCTGTGGGATTGGGCCTAAACTGGCAGTTGGATATCCCCTGAGAGGTCCAAGATTAGAGAGGGTACAGGCTGGGATGAGGACATCCCCCCCCCATGCATAAATTTCATGCACCAGGCCTCTAGTTAAGCAATAAAAACCCACAAAAAAACTCATAGACATAGTATGAGGATTACCAAAGGTATAGGAGGGTAGGTCAGGTAGAAGAGAGTAAATAGACAGATGATGTACTATAGAATTGTACACTTGAAATCTATATAATTTTATTATTCAATGTACTCTAATAAATTCAATTTTAAAACATGGTTACTTTTCTGCTCCCTGTACCAGAGGCACCCAGTGATTTTTTTTTTTTTTTTGGTTTGTTTTTTTTTTGGCTCCTCACTGTAAATACCTGGTGAGATTTTTAGAGATAAAGCCCATGAAAGTGTGGGGATGCCCCTAAGACTAAAGCCCTTAGGAGTCTCCCACTTCACACACTAGTCCTCACTCAGCCTCCAGCAATTCAGCCAGGTGACCATTTAAGTTTTCTCACCAGTTTATGCTCCTTTTCAAGACTTCTGCTCCAGGTAAGTTAACATCAGCTCTGGGTCTCTGGTCTCCTTTCTGAATTTGGGTGGTACTTTGCCCTGGACCTCAGTTCTCTTTAATGGCTCCAAGAAAAATGATTAATTTTTAGTTTGTTCAACTAATTTTTCTTGTTAGAGACAAGAATGATGACTTCCAAGCTCTTTAGATGTTGGAGCTGGATAAAAGTCCTCCATGCACTTTCTTCTAAAAACTGACAATCTGCTGAAGTGCATTGGAAAAGTAAACAAGTACATTGGTCCTTCCACTCCACTGAGTACTGATATTTTAATGTAATTTTACATTGCAACATAGAAACATAAATTTAGACCTAGATTCCATAAGTCTATAGTTTTTAACCAACTTTTGAAGTATAATGCATGTATAAAGTAAATTTTAAAATCCTACAAAAGTACTAAACCTTTAACAATATCAATTTATGATTTTGTGGGTGAACCAAAACATTTTTGATAGGCTTGGTGGACGATACTGCTTAGTTCTGATACTAAGTCTTTCTCTGTATTTTAACTTCAATAATATTTGTGTAGGAAACTTCTATTCATATAAGGTTATGTAAAATGTTACAGATAACATCAAGATTTTTCTCTTTTTCTATTTAGGTTCATCAAACAAAAGCTCTGCTAGGATGCAATTTTTCAATATAAATTTTAATGAGGTATGTTTTGATAGTTACATAGTGCTTTATATTCACATAGAGATGTGTCTGTTGCAACATTATTAAAATGTTTAACTCACTATCTAAATATTGCTTTGAATTCATAGTATGAAAAAATATTATCTTTACAAATTTGTCACATAAATACTTGGTATCATATACCTTACTAGAGGCCCGGTGCATGAATTCGTGCACCAGTGGGGTCCCTCGACCTGGCCTACGGGATTGGACTGAAACCAGCTCTCCAACATGCCCCATGGGACCCCAGATTGCGAGAGGACTCAGGCCAGGCTGAGGGATCCCGCTGGTGCATGATTTGGGCCGGTGAGGGACGCGGGAGGTTGGCCAGGGACCTTGGTAGGGCTCCAGGGAGTGTCTGGCCCGTCTCACTCAGTCCCGATTGGCCGGACCCCAACAGCAAGCTAACTTACAGGTCATAATGTCTGCCCCCTGTGGTCAGTGCACATCATAGTGACTGGTTGACCGGTCAACTGTGTGCCCTCTGGTGGTCAGTGCATGTCATAGGGAGCGGTTGAGTGGCCTTAGCATATCATTAGCATATTACACTTTAATTGGTTGAACAGATGACTAGACACTTAGCATATTAGGCTTTTATTATATAGGATAACTAATGACCTGTTGCATTTTGGGGCATACAAAAGTATCTCTTAATGAGTATAAAATATATCTTCCTTTGAGTTCAGAATGCATGACTTACCACAATGAGCCCTATGAGACCTTAGTCAGTTCTTCTAATCTATTTCTCTCTTTGATTGTAAAACTTTATCTGAACACCGGGGATAATGTTATATAGCCTTCACTCTAGACACATATGTCCACAGGCAACAGAAACAAAGTCATTGGAATCCCATGGCAGTAACTGATTGTAAAGCCACTATCCCGATGATCTGGAATATGTCCATGTTTGTAGTTTGTTTTCAATATAACATTTCTGATAGAGACCCTCTAATAATGCATACACTGATATTAGATTGAGAAAAATGTATATTTTTCCAAGATTTGAAATCAGACTTAACTGGGTTTGAATATTAGGTCTGATGACTCATAACTCTACTCTTGCCAAGTTTGCTTAATATCTCTAAGCCTCAATATCTTAGTCAGAAAGATGACCTGGCAAATTTTCTGTGAAATCAAATGAAACAATTAATACAAACTTCCAACTCCTTAGACATTCCCTCTGTTCTTCCAATTGATCATTAAGTTGACTTGAATATATTTTCTACATGGTTTCATAATAAGGTATCTTACATATAGAAAAACCTAATGGAGAATACCATGTAATATATAATATAATACATTATGTATTACTTTTACACACACATACACACACACATAAAGAGAGAGATGGGGCTTTTTAAATGCATAATTTCATTTTTGAAGAATGTGGAAGTAATCAAACAGAAGTGGTTAGCATGGTGAAAAGAAAGATATACACATAACAACATTACAGAGACATGCTAGAAATATAGCCTACTCTTGCCGGGAGCCGGTCCATCCTTGCTGTTTCAAGGGACCTGGCATATTTGGCATACGGTTCTTAATATGTTTGCTCACCTTCTTGGTGCTGTGTTTTAACCAAAGTCACCTCTCCGAGAAAGGTTGAATCCCCAGGTAGGGATTTTCCCCTGAAGTTAGGGAGGGAATAAAACCCCTCAACTAAGTGCCAGGCGGGTAATTAATCCCTTTAACTACAAACAATCATGCTTAAACTACATAATCTTTTCTCCCTGGAATGGAGATAAGAAACGCCCTAACCTTTGTAATAGAGATTGATAGGATTGAATCAACTGGTATAAATACAGTTGTAACAAGACAGAAACACTCAGAACTCAGAACACAGAACCAAGGACACAGGGCTTGGAAGACAGGACCAAGAGAGACAGAGCCTAGGCACAGAACCTACACAGCACGTTCTCTAGAGACAGAAGAACTTCGCTGGAGAGAGCATGCCAGAGGATCCTGGAGAGGGACTGGCCTCAGAGCCTAGAGACAGAGTCTAGCGGGAGAACATGGCAAGGGATCCTGGACTGAACCTGACTACAGAGATTGGCAGGAGAACCTGACTGGAACCTGGACACTGAACCTGACTGGAGAGCCTGGACAGAACCTGGCTGGAGAACCTAGCGAGGGAACATGGCTACAGAACCTCGCTGGAAATCCGAAGCAGAACCTCTCTGGAGATCCAGACCAGAACTTGGCTGGAGATCCGGGCTAGAGATCCTGGCTAGGTTGCTGATCAACTGAACGCTGCCTCCGTGTCATTCCTTCTTCGCCGACTCCGTCCACACCTTTGGGGACCCCTGGACCCGCTGGGGTTGGACCCCAGCATACTCTGACAAAATTAAACCTCATTAGGCTAGAAGTTTGGAAAGTTGGTGCCTTAGCTTACTAGTCCCAGTCTGACTTTTTTAATAATGAAGTGTTGACAGGGGTATTCAAGTTTTAGGTTTTTCAAATTCCAGATTTTTTTAAAGACCCAAAAGGGTTCATATTTTATATGTACATCTAAAATAAGATTTATACACAAATAATTATAAAGGAAATAGAGTGAGTTTGATGTTAGTGTAAGTTGCTCCTCACTAAGAATTTCATGATAAACTTAGTGTGGTTAAGGAATAGCCCAATAGCCTATCTGCAGGTCAGCCTTGATCCACCTCAGTGACCCTACTTCTTGTCTGAAGCTACGTGGCTAGACCTCTCTCACAGCTTACCTCAGTGTCTCTGTTATTATTACTATTAGCCTTCCACTTGAAACCTTTATAATTTTATTAACCAATGTCACCCTATAAATTTAACTTTTAAAAAGAAGAAAAAAGTGTATGGGACCTGAAGTTAAATGTTTGGATTTGAATTCTGGCCCAACAATTTACAAGGGCAAACCATTTAAACGCTGAGCCTCATTTTCCTCATTAATAAAATGAGGACACTAATAGTACCTATCTCAAAAAATTGTTGTAGCCAGGCTGGCATGGCTCGGTGGTTGAGCATTGACCTCTTAACCAGAAGGATACGGTTCAATTCCCAGTCAGGGCTCATGCCCAGGTTGCGGCTTTCATCCCCAGTGTGAGGCGTGCAGGAGGCAGGCGATCAATGATTCTCTCTCAAAATTGTTGTAAAGATAAACAAAACTACAGGCAAACTTACTATGTGGTTCATGGGAATTCGGCAAATATTTTTTAAAAGAATTTACTATTAAAATGCCAGGTGGATTTGAAAACAAAACTAAACAAAACAAAACAAAAAACAGAGACAGAGACATGGATACATGGGACAGACTGACAGCTGTCAGAGGGAAGAGAGTTTGGGGGACTGGATGAAAGAAAGTTAAAGGATTAAGAAAATATATATACATACCACATAAACACAACAGTTTGATGACAGCCAGAGGAAAATGGGGGGCGGGAGTAGGTGGAGGTGGGCAAAGTGGGGGGAATGGGACAAAAAGACTCTTTGCTTGGGGGGTGCATGATGCAGTACGCAGATGATATTTTATCAAGTTGTACACTTGAAACCTGTATGGTTTTGTTAATCAGTGTCATCCCAATAAAATCAATGAAAAAGGCCCTAGCCGGTTTTGCTCAGTGGATAGGGTGTCAGCCTATGGATGCAGGTTCCTGCGTTTGTTCCAATCAAGGGCATATACCTTGGTTGCAGGCTCCTCCCTGGCCTGGGCCCTGGCTGGGGTGCGTGCAGGAGGCAACCAATCAATGTGTTTCTCTCACATCGATGTTTCTCTCTGTCTTTCCCTCTCTCTTCACTCTCTCTAAAAGATCAATGGAAAAATATCCTCGGGTAGGGATTAGCCAAAGAAATAAAAAATAAAAAAGGAAGCAATTGAAATATTATCTAATCTTAGAAAAAATAAGAATGGCTGTGTGATACTGTTACTTTCTCAAGTACAGTGCACTGTTCCTGCATTCTTTCTTGCAGGCATATTGTCTTTGGAGAAGATAGTGTTCTGTGGTACTCAAGGGCATGGCAAGATTATTTTGGCCATTTGTGGTAGAAAATAAGATCTCTCCCTGTTTAGAGCACTAAAAAGTGCCTATGGAATATAAACTGAACACCTTTCCCCAGAAGAATTAGATCTAAAAATTAGCTTCATTAATGTAATGTATGCCTTTTATGTTTGTCACACTGGAACTTCTTAAATGTGATCAAGCAAATGAGATGAAAACTGCAAACTCAGACAGGGTCGTAGAAGGTGAAGGACATTTCTTTCCTCTGACTCAATGCTTGAGACCCCCTTTCCTGCTCTCTTCTTCTAGGAAAATAAATAATTGGTTAGGTGCTCAAAAGAGATCTGTAGATAATGCCAACATCAGTATAAACAGAGCCAAAGTGAGCATTGTTATATTATTACTTTTACTTAGTATCTGTTTCCTTTCCTCATGTGTTTTGTGTTTGAAGCAGGAGATAAGGATGTAGGGGTGGGAAAGGTTAAGAAAAACAAATCACTTGCCCAGCCCCCATGACTCTGGTTGAGCGTCGACCTATGAACCACGAGGTCATGGTTTGATTCCTGGTCAGGGCACATGCCTGGGTTGTGGGCTTGATCCCCAGTGTGGGTTGTGCAGGAGGCAGCCAATCAATGACTCTCTCATTGATATTTCTAACTCTCTCTCACTCTCCCTTCCCTTCTGAAATCAATAAAAATATATATATTTAAAAAAAGAAAAATAAATCACTTAAACATGGAATTTTTCATCAAACTTACATTGTATGAAAGAGGATATGATGAGAATCCTATATAATAAAAGCCTAATATGCTAAGTGTCTGGTCATCCGGTCATTCTTCAACCAATCAAAGCTTAATATGCTAATGATATACTAAGGCCACTCAGCTGCTCACTATGACATGCACTGACCACTAGGGGCCAGATAGTCGACTGGTTGACCAGTTGTTATGACGTTCACTGACCACCAGGGAGCAGACAGTCTACCAGTCACTATAACGTTCACTGACCACCAGGAGGCAGACACCCCGACTGGTAGTTTAGCTTGCTGCTGGAGTCCAGCCAATCGGGACTGAGTGAGATGGGCCGGACATGTCCTGAAACCCTCCCGCGGTCCCAACCTGGCTGGCCAACCTCCTGCGTCCCTCCCCACCTTGATTTTCCCCCATGGGGTCCCTTGACCTGGCCTGCGCCCTCTCACAATCTGGGACCCCTTGGGGGATGTCAGAGAGCCAGTTTCGGCTCAATCCCACAGGCCAGGCCGAGGGATCCCACTGATGCACGAATTCGTGCGTGCACTGGGCCTCTAGTAGAAGATAATAGAGAATAGGAATTTATAGAAGGCATACACATCATAAAAAGGGAAAATTAATCTTCCATATATTCTATTCCTTGTTATAATAACCCCTGTTTCTTTTTCATCTTACTTCTCTTTTTCTTTTGTAATGTCCTAGATGGGAAGACAGATTTAGATTTTGCAAACTTGTACTTTGGTGAGAGTATGATTGAAATGCATTGTTAAGAAAGATTTTCAACACTCAGTGTGTCATTTCCCTTCTTCATGTATCAGATGCTGAAATACTATGTGATAAAGATTTTACATTTCAATTGTAAAAAGTGGGAAGTGGATAAATCAGTTCAGCTGTCCTTAGGACAAACAGTAAAGTAAGTTTATTTTAATGTTTTTCCAAAATTCTATTAAGTATATGTGTCTCCTCTGTGTCTGGGTGTGTGTATAGGATGTGTGAGCTATATATATATATATATATATATATATATATATATATATACAAAATTATTCATTTCTAGTAGATTTTTTATTGTAGCACTAATAATTTGGTTTGGTTGTTTCAATGATAAAAAATAGAAATTTGTTCCAGGTGTTTTATAAATGGAAACTATATGTGTGTACATAGAGATATACATAAAATATACTAAATACATTGCAGGTTAAACTGGTAAGAAATTTTGAGCATATAACTGTATATTTTGTTGAAAAATATTGGCTTTATTCAAAATATGGTTAAATTCTTTAATTAGAAACATTTCCTTAATTTTCACATTATACTTGTGGCTTTAATTTAATATCTTTTATTAGCTTTACATGATAATGTAAGAACTGTTGGTTGTGTATCTATCTATGCACTTCTCTGGACTAGTCATAGGGAAATATAAACTCAAAATATAAAATACAGTTACTATCTTCAGGAATTTTATTATTTAACTTGAGCACCTTAATATAATATGATTAAATTAATATAATATGATATAAAAACATATAATTTGGGTACCTTGACTAGTGTGAAAGTGTACAGACAACTACTTTGGAAATATAGGAGAGGCCAGAATTACTTCAAAGAGAGACAGGACTATTAAAAACAATGTTCATGAATTTGTTAGAATTTAGATTCATCTTAAAGAATGGGTAAGATTTACACAGCATAAAATAGGGATTAGTGTTCTGAGATAAAAAAAAAAAGTTATAGAACTGAGATTATAAATGCTTTATGCAATAGTTAGAAAGCTGATTTTCTGGAAGTACACACAAATCTAAGCTTCCTCACTCCTTAGTTCTACAACATTAACTAGTTATTCAAACCTTTTAGGTCTTGGCTTTCTAGCCTTGTAAAATGGAGACAATACTGCTCTATAACTAATGGAGCTGCTGTGAGGATAAAATAGAAAAGGTACAGATAAAAAGGAATTGTTATTTTAAAATAAAGGTGATTCATTTTTTTATGGTTGTCTGTGTACCAGGCAATTTACAAAAATTATTTTAAGTCTTCACAATAAATCTTTAAATTAAAATTACAATCATATTTTACATATATATAGAAACTGCAATAAAATAAATTAAAATATTTGTCAAAGGTCACATAGTTCAGAAATTGCACAACCTATATTGAATCCTAGACTTTATACTAAAAAAATGATGCTATTTTTCCTTCACTACCAAGGATGAACTTCAGTAGTACCCGGCACAATATAGTTATGTCCATTTCTTACCTTAATCCCTTCTATGAACACATTTCTTAAGTGTAGAACAATTGGTTTCTCAAATATGTTAGTTATTTTCATTTTATACACATTTTTTAAACTTTTTATGCAAAATCAAAGTTTTTTTTAATAATAAAAGTTACAAAGTTATTATTTACCCCAAATCTTAAGGATAAAGTTAACCTTAAGAGTTTGATGACAAATCTAAATAGGGATGAGGGAACATTGGGGGGATAAGGACACATTTGTAATATCTTATTCAATAAAGGGAAAAAAAAGAAGTAAGTCTGCATAAAATATATATTGCATATAAAGAGTTTATTCATATCTATATAAAGATCTCCTGAGGATGTATAAGCAATTGATATGAATAAACAAAACCCAAGAAGAAAAATAGTTACATGGAAATATCTCTTACAAACTAATAACAAAAAATACAAATAAAAGCCACCTGTGAGGTATTAACTCTTATCAAAGTCAAAATGATTCTAAAGTAAATATTATTGCTGACTAGTGGTGAATTTGTCTTAATATTGTCATACTCATATTTGACTGTAATCTTTGTAAATTTGTATGATCTTTAAAAAGAGCAGTTAGGCAGTAGATACCAAGAAGTTTAAAATAGTTTTTCTGCTAACTGGTAGTTTTATCATATAGGGAATTATCTTAAAACAACATTTCAAAAGAAGACAGATATTATGAAAATATTTACATTATCTATATTAGTAAATATTGTCCTCCAAAGGAGAAGGGAAAAATTAAAAATAATTACATTATAGAAAAATGACTATATAAATAAGATTCATATATTTAAAGAGTTATCATGTAGCCCATAATTATAAATTAAAAATTATTTGAAATATAAAATATTGATTTGATGTTAAGGGAAATATATAAGACCAAATGATAATGTCATTATGAATCAACTAAGTAACATGGATATTTTATATAAAAGACTCAAATTTTACATGAAAGTATGAAAGTATATTTTTTTTATATTAGGACAAAGGATGATAGAAACTTTCCCCCAGTTTACCTCAAACATTGTTACCGTGTTTTTATAATAAGTAAACAAAAGGAAAAACGTAAAAGGCGTGTTTCCAAACAAGTTAACATTGAAATTCTTTCACATGGATTTCCTGTCGTAGCTTCTGTAAACTCTTCACCCACTTTACGAAAAGCTGATATTGCAGAGGAGATGTGTTTCACTTCTCATGAGAACACGCTTTTAATAGATAATACAAACTCAGAAGATTTCAGTCCTTTGTCAGTGCATTGACATTTGGTTGGACTTGTAACTTTATGTCAAGTTACTTTTTTCTCTTAACCTTGGAAATAACATTTAAAGGCACATTTGAATTGTGTAAATTGTTAACTGGCTGCTAACTTCATATGTGTATGTTCTTTAAAATTATTTAAAAATTGCAATAATAATGCAGTAAAGAACTGAAGTAATCTAGTAAATCTAATGGATGCATTTTAGGTAAAGTGGGAACTCTGAGGGTGAAATGCCTTGTTTCAGTTTCCTATTTACACACAATTCAG
Source organism: Myotis daubentonii (assembly GCF_963259705.1). Taxonomy (NCBI): domain Eukaryota; kingdom Metazoa; phylum Chordata; class Mammalia; order Chiroptera; family Vespertilionidae; genus Myotis; species Myotis daubentonii. The sequence continues at coordinate 209,210,254 of NC_081841.1, read as the reverse complement.
AGAAAACCTTTTCATTTTCCAGTATATAAAAGAAGAACTTTAAAAATTTTCACAATAGTGAAATACAAACTTTGCTTGAGGCATAACCCTATATATGAAACCTAGTCATCTTGCAAAAAAATATTCTTTCATTAATTTATGAAATTTCTTATAATGTATTTATGTACGTAATTGGACTCTACCAAATGTAAGGAACTTTCTGGTCATTGAACTAAAGAAATGAATCATGGATCTAACTTGGGTGAAAGGAGACAGACAATAGACATTATGAATAAGAAAAATGTATTTCATATCAGTTAGTGAACATTTTTTTGAAAACCAAAACAAAAATTAAGCCAGGAAGGACTTGAGGAAGTAAAAGAGATATGTTGTAATTTTACATATGAGACTCAAGAAATGTCAGTCTGTCTAAGAGAGTGAGGTTTTAATGGGGAGCTGAGTGAGATGGGAAGGTGTTCACAGTGGAGTGACATGATATGACTTGTTTTGTGAGAGGAACACTGTACAGGTAAATGGAGAATAAATAAGTATATAAAATGGAAATAGTAAGCATGAAGCTGAGAGACCAGTTGAGAAAGATGATGAGGCTCCAACCAGGATGGCAGAAGGGAAAGTGACAATAGATTGGATGTGGAGTATGAGATGAGGAAGACCCCTAGATTTGGGCCATAAGGAAATCCAAGTTGTGATGCTGTTAGACCATTGCATATGAGGTCTGGAGTTAAGAGGAGAGTTCTGGACAACAGACATCGGTGTAAGAGTCATCAACCAGCCTTTAAGTTTGTATCTGAAGCAGTGAGGCTAGTGAGAACATCAAGGGGGTGACTAATACAGAAAGAGGACAAGCACTGAGACCTGCCACAGCCAATAAAACTTCCCTCAATGCACTATCTCAGTGCAATCTTCAGTGTCCCTTCTCAGTAAAAGAGCATGAACATGACCAGATTTCTGGTTCACACACTCAAGGCCTGTCATTTTTACACATTTACTGTTTCTTAATTTCTCAAGAATCTGCTTCTTTATCATACAAGCCAAACAGCTCAAATTCCATGTAGCAAGCAGCCTCTGGATGTCCTTGCATGCTTTGGAGTTCTTTGTCCTATTCCTTGACCCGGCTTTCTTCTAGCATAGTGTCAAAAGTTCTTCCTTACCTTTAATGCTGATTCTTCTTCCTTTACTTGCTCATTAAATATGTTTGTTCTCAAGTTTATGTTCTCCATATTATGTTCTCCATTTTTTCCTGAAACATATTTTCTGTTTGTTTTTTTTCTCCTAGTATTTGTTAAAGTACTATATTTTGATGCTTGCTCATCAAGTCTTAATTTCCTTCTCTTTTTAAGTATCTCTTGGATTCTCCCCATTTATTGCCAACTCCATTTCTACTACTCAAAGAGCCTAGCTGTGGTAGAGAAAAATGAGCTGAAATGGGGAAAAAAACACAAAACTGGAATAGAGTGGAAGGAATGGAGGAGGAAGTCAGGAGTTGCCGTGCAATCAGATATGGGTCTGGTGGATGAGAGTGAACTAGAATAGACCCTGACCTCTGGTTGACGTGACTGCTTGGCTAGCATCTCTATTTACCTTTACATTTGACTTTACCCTGTGTGTCTCTCTGCATAAAAATAGAAATAAATGATTATAATAAACAGATGATATAAATAGATATATGCCAATACCAATAAATCTGGGAAAAATAAAAATTAGGTTGATGTGGAAAACGCACTGTTGTAGCTAATTGTATTATTTAAAGAAATGATTCTGAGCTGGATCAGAAATAAGATCAGAGCTGGATATATATATATATATATATATATATATATATATATATATAATTTATCTGGTGATAATTTACATATTTTAGTCTTTTATATTGGTGCATAAGATCTTTGGTGCTTGGTGTTCTATACACGTTGATCTTGGCTGTCTAGTGACTTGCACAGTATGTGAGGTAATGGTACATAATAGTAATTTGTTGGACTAGCCTACATGAAGGAATAGGTATTTCCATCTTAAAGTTATTGATTGAAAAATATCCCAATACTTACTATATATATGTAAAATGATGGAGCATCTAGCATTCCAGATCCACCTTTAAAAAGAAAGGGAGAAAAAAAAAGAATTCTTTCTTTCTCCCAATAAAAGTTCTTTAAACCAAAACAGACCTGTAGGTTCTAAATTGCAAATTTATGAAAACATACATGTGGGAATTCTGAGCAAGTATATGGATAAAAAATAACATTCATTTTGACTCATTGAGGCCAAAATTAGGTCACTGTATTATCTTTCTGGACTTGCTACATTTTTCCCCCCTTTAAAATACAACTAAGACCGTCCTTTAAAAAAAAAAAATTGTCCCAACCAAAATGTTAGTAACGTTCTCTTGAGAGCTACAATGGGATATAGCCATAGCTAGATGCCAGGTGGGCTGACAAGAGGAAAGTGATGCTTGTTAGGAACAGGTGATTGGCAGTGCCTTCATAGTGCACCACAGTCACCCAGCCCTAACATTTCCTTCATGTTTAAGGAAGCCATAAAAAGAATAAGAGTGTAGAATAGGAAAAAAATCTGAATTAAGGTCAAACCTATTTACCAAGAAATTCTCTATCAGCAGAAGCCCACTTTTTTGGCTCCCCTGTCTCCAAACTTCTATCTTGTTGAAAAAATAAAAACAAAACTAATATATGAGACTAATACCTGACCAAACACAAATCAGATCATTTATTCAACAAATATTTATTAAGAATACTTTATATTCTAAATTTATCAATCAAATGAACTGAACTGTTTCCAAGAAAAAGTAGTATAATTTATTTTCATGGAAAATGTTTTTAAAACGTGATCCTCAGATTGCGAGCTGCAGCATTACTAGAGAGAATTAGTTGGATTTGCAAATTCTTAACTCCTCCACCACAAACATTGGAAACTCTGGGGGTAAAGCCCATCAATCTGTTTTTAATCAAGCCTTTAAAATGATTCTGAAGCATCTTCAAGATACATAGGCACAGATTGTATCATAGAATATGGATTGTACTTTAAATGGTACAAGGATAGCCCTGCCAGTGTGGCTCGGTGGTTAAGCGTAGGCCCATGAACCAGAAAGTCATGGCATCAGTGTTTCTATCTCTCTGTTCCTCTCCCTTGCCCTCTCTCTGAAATCAATAATTAAAAAAAAAAAGGTACAAGGACATATTTATGATACTTCCAATGTATATAATGAGGAGTCCTGAAAAATAAGTAAATAAATACAAGTAAGAAAAGAAAAAACAAAACAAAAACAAAACTAAGTTTTTCTGTAATTCATAATCTAGTGATTAGATTTTTTTTTCTGCCCAAAGTGGTAAACAGATGCCTTGGCAAAAGAAAAACTGGCTCATCAGGTTCTGATGAAAGACCACAGGAAATATTTGCTTAAAATTTTGCACAACTATTTTTTCTAAGGGATTTTTTGTTGTTCTTTTCAGCTAAACTACTGTTTTCTGTCACTTGGAAAAAATATTGTTTTAGCTAGAAAAGAAAAGCTACCTCTCACTCTCAAAAGACACACACCTATAAACACAGATGAAAGATACATGAGTAGGTCCTGTGCGAGTTTGTCTTACTGTTACAATTAAAACTTATGGGTAGGTATAATATATATATATTAGATATGTAAATTTAATTGTATTTTCTTGCTCAAATTGAATTTTAATTCTAAAATTCAGTTGGAAACATTATGCCAAAGGGTCCTAACCATTTTGTATGTAATTAATGTTTTTCCATGTGTTTGACAGAGGTATGGCACGGTGGGATAGCTTTCCCGATCAAGATGGGGACACTGACAGCTGTTCAGAATCTGTGAAGTTTGATGCTCGATCAGTGACAGCTTTGTTACCTCTCAGTAAGTAGAGGATGGGTGGGATGCCCGGGGAGGTTGTCCTTCGAGTTATTGACACTATGTAAAATTAGTCTTGTAACCTACCTTAAATATGTGTGAATGTTAAAATAAGACTTATTGGATAAGTAGGTCTCTCCCTGTCTTGAGAGAGAATACAAAATAAATTTAAATTGAAGTCAGGAAACATTATAATAGATTAAATTAATCTACAAGATTGATTGAGTTATCTGATTTCCCAGCCACTGGACTAGGTCCTGGAGAGGTCTGTGATTGTAGCACCATGAGGGAAGGTGGGGTGGGTGAGAAGAGATTAACCAAAGAATTTATATGCATATATGCATAACCAATGGACACAGGCAATAGGGTGGTGAAGGCCTGGGGTGCAGGGAGGGGATGAGCTAGAAGGGTCAATGGGGAGAAAAAGGGTACATCTTTATAACTTTCAACGATAAAGATAAATTAAAAAAGAAACTCATAGGTGGTTGGTACTTGTATCAGTTTCTTGTGGCTGCTGTAACAAGTTACCACAAAGTAGGTGCCTTAAAACAACAAGACATTTATTCTCTGACACCTCCAAAGGCCAAAAGTCTAAGTCAAGATCTCCACAAGGCCATAGGCCCTTTGAAGGCTTGAGGCTCAGAATAAAAATACTTTCTTGCCTCTTTCTAGCTTCTAGTGCAGTGGTTCTCAACCTTCCTAATGCCGCGACCCTTTAATACAGTTCCTCATGTTGTGGTGACCCCCAACCATAAAATTATTTTCGTTGCTACTTCATAACTGTAATTTTGCTACTGTTCTGAATCATAATGTAAATATCTAATATGCAGGGTGTATTTTCATTGTTACAAATTGAACATAATTAAAGCATAGTGATTAATCACACAAACAATATGTAATTATATATGTGTTTTCCGATGGTCTTAGGTGACCCCTTTGAAAGGGTCGTTCGACCCCCAAAGGAGTCGCGACCCACAGGTTGAGAACCGCTGTTCTAGTGGCTCCTGGTTATCTTTAGCACCGCCCCTCGCCCCTTTGTAACTTCAGCACTGCAATCTCTGCCTCCATCTACATGTGGTCTTCTCCCCTGGTGTCTCCATGTCCTCTTATCCTAAAGACATTAATCAGTGGATTAGGCCTCACCCTAATGCAGTGTGGCCTCACTTTAACTTGATCATATCTACAAACACCCTATTTCCAAATAAGTTCACATTAGTTCTCAACAATATCTTTTTGAAAAACACAATTCTGAACATAACAGTGCTGAAACAGATGTTTGTACGGGGTACTAGAAGACTTCAAAAGAAGCAGTATTTGACTGTATTTGGAGAGGTCCATTTAAGGTGTGAGGACAGAGGTGCTTTAATTCTGCTAATCCTTAAGCATTTATCAGGAGTTAAGGTGGGTGGGGAAGGAGCCATAGAGATATTTCAGTTAGAGGAAGCAGCAAATGCAAAGTTATAGGATCTTATATAAATTCATACATAGGAAAACCTGAAATACAGACCACAAATGCAGGACATGATGGATCTTATATGCTGTGTTAACAATAGATGGTGGATGAGACACCAATGAGACAAGGAAAAAAGATAACAGTAAAAGCTTTTAAAGGTGGAGATGTTGAGAGATTGAGGAAGGAGAACAGAGTCAATGGGATCAGAAAAAAGGCCAAAAAAAAAAAAAACCCACAAAACATACACACACACAATAACACATTTGAGGGTTTTTAAATTGCAGCCTACAGATAATTTGTGATTGTAAATTGGAGGTAAAGGAGAAGATGACTCCTGGGTTTCAGGCTTAGTCAATCTGGCAGATAGAATACCCCATCTTGCTTATATTGTGGTTGTTCTTTTTCTTTTTCCTTAGATCTTTCCTTATTGTTTCCCTTTATTTTATTTTTCTTATATTTCTTTTTTTGTTTTGTTTTGTTAATCTTCACTTGAGGAAATTTTTCCATTGATTGTTTTTTAGAGAGAGTAGAAGAGAGGGGGAAAGACAGAGAGAAATATTGATGTGAGAGAAACACATGGATTGGTTGCCTCCTGCACAAGCCCCACCCAGGGCCAGGGCCTGGAGGAGCTGCAACCAATTTACATGCCCTTGACTGGAATCAAACCTAGGACCCTTTGGTCCGCAAGATGATGTTCTATCTACTGAGCCAAACCAGCTAGGGCTTATCTTTACCTCTTAATTTTTTTTCTCCTTTTACTTTCATTTCCTCATAGAACATTATTGAGCAACTAGAGGCCCGATGCACAAAATTCATGGCACAGGGAGGGAGGGGGTCCCTCAGCCTGGCCTGCACCCTCCTCCAATCCAGTGTCCCTACACCTTTTTCTTATCTAGCTAACCTCTTCACATTTAAAAAAATTAACTGAAATGCCACCTACTTTAGGAAATCCTCTTTGAGCAAATCTCTTTACAATCTGTATTAAGTATTTTCATAGTATACCATTCTTTTTCTTTAGCAGCAACTGAGAGTGGATGCAATCTGCTTCTCATTCTTGGCTCTGAATTCTTTCTTATTGCTCTTGTAATAGCAAAGCTTATGCAGTTTACATTTGCCCTTCAAGGGCTTATATTTGGTTCATTTTCTAGTTGGCTCCCTGCTTTTTTTTTTTAAGCAATAAATTTGGGTTGTGATAGTAAACCTCACTTGCAATCAAGCCTGTAGGTCTCCCTATCTGAATATTTCTATAATACCTATCACTTTAGCATACCAGAGATTGTGTTCATTTATAGAAAATAATACATGTCACCTGATCACTTGATCTTCTAGTAATATTTTATAGCAAGATGTATTATTCTAATAATTTAACTATTACAAAACTTAGGCGTACAGAAATAAATCACATTGAAAAATAAAGAATGTCTCAAATATCAAAGCATAGTCCACTTAGGGCCTCCCTTGTTCTGTGTCTCAAATATCATAGCATAGTACACAGTTCACATGGAACTCAGCTTCCTTAAAATAGGAAGGGATGCCATACTCATGAAGCAGCTACTTCCACGCATTTTTTAATTTAATTCATAGCACATATTCTTTCTAATTGTTGGAAAATCACCCTAGCAATTGCCTCTGTTCCTCTCTGTATTCTGATTCATTACTGCGCTTTTATCATCCACTCGCTCTAATAAGATTGTGCATTATTTAAGGGCAGAGATCATGACTTGAGCTTGTGTTTCTCTGTCATGGTGCCTAGATAAATACTCAAATGCCATCCAGTCTGACTGTGATGAGAGAGGCCCACTGGATCAGTTGCTGGAGATCTCTAATTTTTATTTAAGGTGCCTCACTTGTTCTGTGCCTTTACAGAGGGGTGAGTAGGGGCTGAGGGAATTCGGGGAAACCCAGACAGAATTCTCCTCCTGCAAGATTTTGCTAAGCTGGTGCCCGGAACCGGAGGCGGCTTCACCCAGGACCAGGGGTGGCTCTGCCTGGGCCGGCTGCAACTGCAGGCACCTGGGCCAGCTTTGTCAGGAAAAACGCCTGGAAGATGTCTGGTCTAATTAGCATATTACCCTTTTATTAGCATATAGTAGGTCCTCGGGTTATGTCGGAGATCTGTTCCTAGGGCGCAACATAACGCGATTTTTGCCATAAGTCGGAACCCACCTAATAAGCACCTACGTCACTCACATGGAGCACATACACAGCAGTAATGAAGTGAAACAGTAAAAAAATTTAAAAGAAAGATAACAATTCCTGATATTTACTTGTGGTAAATAAATAATAAAAAAACATAAAGCACATACGTACATACATCGAAATAACGGAACTTATTTTTTTTTTATAAATAAATGGGAGATGGCTATGTAACCACGAAACGACGTATGTTGAGTCCGACGTAACCTGAGGACTGTCTGTAGATGTCTGAACATTTGTTTTTAATTTTGGAGTTTAAAACCTGAAAACAAAATTTACTTTTTTTAAAAAAAATGAGCAACAAGAGCAATGGCCATAGGAAAAAAATTTTAATAAGTGGTTTTATTAACTTAATCTGAGAAATTTCTTCTTCTTTTATTGAGATTCCTTCTACATCAATTTATCTTTTCCACAATTAGCATCCATTATGTGAATCACTGTTTATTATAAATTAATTAGGGGCCCGGTGCACGAAATTCGTGCACTGGGTGTGTGTGTGGGGGGGGGGGGAGTGTCCCTCAGCCCAGCCTGCCCCCTCTCACATATTGGGAGCCCTCAGGCATTGACCCCCATCACCCTCCAATCGCAGGATCGGCCCCTTGCCCAGGCCTGACGCCTCTGACAGAGGCGTCAGGCCTGGGCAGGGGACCCTCATTTCCCCCCATCACTGGTTCTGCCCCCAGTCTAGGCCTGATGCCTCTGGCCCAGGCATCAGGCCTGGGCAGGGGACCCCCAAACCCCTCCGATTGCTGGCTCTGCCCCTTGCCCAGGTCTGATGCCTCGGCCAGAGGCGTAGACCCCCATCACCCTCCAATCGCCTGATCGGCCCCTTGCCCAGGCCAGACGCCTCCGCCAGAGGTGTCAGGCTTGGACAGGGGACCCCCATCTCCCCCCGATCACTGGCTCTGACCCCCGCCCAGGCCTGAGGCCTCTGGCCCAGGAATCATGCTTGGGCAGGGGACCCCCATCTCCCTCTGATCGCTTGCTCCACCCCCCGCCCAAGCCTGATGCATCTGACCCAGGCTTCAGGCCTGGGCAAGGGGACCATCATATCCCCCTAATCCCCGGCTCCGCCCCCCCCCAGGCCTGATGCCTCGGCCAGAGGAGTTGACCCTCATCACCCTCCGATCACCAATCACCGGATCAGCCCCTTGACCAGGCCTGAGGCCTCCGGCAGAGGTGTCAGGCCTGGGCAGGAGACCCCCAGCTCCCTGCGGTTGCAGGCTCCGCCCCTGCCCAGGCCTAACGCCTCTGGCCTAGGCATCCGGCCCGGGCAGCAGGGACCCGCAGCTGCAGTGGCCCCGCGATTGTGGGCTTCGCTTTAGGCCCAGGCAAGGGACCCCTAGCTCCTGGGACTGCCAGCTTCGACCATGCCCAGCTCCCATTGCTGGCTCCACCCCTACTTCCTGCTATCACTGGCCAGGGCGGAAAAGGCACCTGATTCTCTGATCATGGCTGGGGGGCCGGGCAAAGGCGGCCCCAGGGCCGCCTTTGCCCGGCCCCCCAGCTCTTAGCTCCCCCCTGGGTTTCCGATCACTGTCAGTGGCAGGTGGCTTCTTCCTGCTTTCCCTTTCGCCTCCCTGCATTGTGCCTACATATGCAAATTAACCACCACCTTGTTGGCAGTTAACTGCCATCTCAGTTGGCAGTTAATTTGCATATAGCCCTGATTAGCCTATGAAAAGGGTATCGTCGTACGCCAATTACCATTTTTCTCTTTTATTAGTGTTGATAATACTGAAATGTTAATATGTTCTAATATATACAGAGGATGGACTTCATTGATTCATTCCAAAATTTAGTCAAAATGAATTTTTTTTAATTTCTTATTTTACATTTTATTCACATTGTAAGAGGTATCCAAATACAAAGTTATAGAGATTGGTTATAAAAATAAAATTGTATAATCATCATAGAAAATAAATGTTTCTCTTATCTGACTTAATATAAGATAAAGATCACAATTACATAGTTACTTGAGGGTTTTTATTTTCACCCAGAATATATTCCCACATGAAAGAGAAGAATAAAATTGTTTGCATATGTTGGTATGAATATTAAAATGTATCAACTAATGCCCCCAAATGAGACAAGTACAAACTGTAGAAGATATATCTTATATAAATTAGGCATAATTAAAGCATGTTTCCCACTATCTGAACTACCTTTACATTATATGTGATATAAATGTATGAACTTTTTCATGCATGCTTAGTTCATGGGTAAGTAAAACAAATGTCCACAATGATGCCTATCTTGGCTTAGTCTGTGATTGCCCCTTTTTCCTACTGAATAAACAAGGACCTATCCCCTCCCCCCCTTTTTTATTTCAGTAGGCTTGATACTTACAATGTAACTGCAGATCATAACAGTTGTGATTAAGTAAGAGGATTAAGTTTTCTAACTGTAGTTTGGGCTTTTGTTTTTTAGGTTTTAAAAATGGCCCTGCCTTTCCTAAGAAACTGAAGTCCGTGAAAGCTGCCCTGATTGCCCTTTATCTCGTTGTGTTTATAGTTCTCATACCCATCCTTGGAATAGTGGCAGGTACAGTATTCTAGAGTTCTGAAACCCAGCAGCTCAGCATGTGAATTAGTTACTGTAGAAGAAAAAAGAAGCACTCAGTGTTTTGTATTTGGGAGATTCATAAGGTAAACTTCATATCACAAAGTGTTCCTCAAATTTATCAAATGAAAAAATAGATTCTTCAGACTTACTCAGTGAAAGAATGGAAACAATGAAATAGAATAGAAAATTAAATATTCAGATAAAATATAGCTATAGGAAGGATTATTTCAAAAATATATTATCCTCTGAAGTCCTATAGATGTCTAGTGGTGGGTCACAAATTTCAAGGTAAGTATTCTAGTTGCCAATGTGAAAATATGAACATGATCATTTACATTAACAATGCCTAAAATATAAAAGCAAGACAATTGTTCAGATAAAGATCTACTCCTAGTATTGAGAGCAGAAAGAAATATTCCTGTAAATCTTAAACAAATAATGGCCTACACTTCAGTGATATCTTTACAGTTTATATGGCCACATATTTCATAAGGCCATTATTTAAAACATCTCTAAAAATTAGAACAGTTTACTTGGGCTCAACATAATGTTTTCCAGGTACATATTTCTTTGGAGAGTCTGACTTGAATTAGGGGATAGATCTGAGGGTTTCTACAGGGGTAGCTTGCATATAACTCAGTGAAATTTGTAAGTATTATTCACCTCAGCAGCATTTTTTTATGTATTTGATTGGCATTGCATTTATATACCTTGTAGCTCTCCTTTATCTATGACTGACAACATGTCTGGGCATATGATCTACTAAGAGATAGGCTGGGAGTAAGATACATTTTTTGTGCACAGACTAATCACCTTAAAGAGAAAATGCTCCTAAATACAAGGCCAAACCTTCTCTGCTAAGAAGCAATCTAAAGGAATATTCTAAGACAGAGCCAAAATTATGCTAAGAAAGAAATGATAATAAAACAACAATTATAACTGTAGCTTTCGATTTTAGGCACTCACTATGTTCAGGAACTGGGCTATAAATTTTCCACAGATTGTCTAAATACACCTTTCCCGTTACCCCTGAGCAGACATAAACTCACCCTCATTACCCATAAAAGGAGCTTGAGACTGTCCAGTAGTGGAGTTGCAGTTCCCACCCACAATACTTGACTCCTAACCTCTGTGGTCTACTGTCTTCCAGGGTAATTGGGTTTTTAGAATGAAATATGATTGACCAATAAAAACACAAAAAAGAGTGCTGTAATTTCAGCCAGGAAAATATTTTTCCCAGATAAAGATTAACTCCTATTTTGGCCATTAGAAACAAAATACAAAACAAATAACAAATGAAACCAATCAGTCACTCAAACCAACAACAGCCATCTAAGAACCTGATTATCTCTCATGAAACTAACTTCCTGATGAACTCAGGTTATCTGTATGCTGTTTATGTACATGCTTATCTGCAGTTTGAAAGACACAACTGAAAGATATTTTATTGTTTGGGATTATTAACAATAAGCCAGTTATGATTGGGTTAATTTAATTGCCTTTATACAAAACATGGTCTGTAGCACCAACCCAAGAGTACAACTACTTTCTAATAGGCCAGTGCAGAACGTGAACTGAAGTTTGAAAAGAGTTCAGGGTTCTCAGCAAGTTCAGGATCTCTGAGTTATTAGAAAATACTACCGAGTCAACACATTTAGTTTAGGGTTTACAATGATTGATCTAAAGTGGTTTTGTTTATTAAAACTATAATAGTACCTATTAATATTGACAAGAAGTTTAAAATGTTTAAATCAAATAAGTTCATGTTAGCACCCAAATTCATCAGAATAAGGAGATCTAGCCCTAACCGGTTTGGCTCAGTGGATAGAGCGTCAGCCTGCAGACCCAAGGGTCCCAGGTTCGATTCTGGTCAAGGGCATGTACCTTGGTTGCGGGCACATCCCCGGTAGGGAGTGTGCAGGAGGCAGCTGATTGATGTTTCTCTCTCATCGATGTTTCTAACACTCTATCCCTCTCCCTTCCTCTCTGTAAAAAATCAATAAAATATACATAAAAAAAAAAAAAGAATAGGGAGATCTTGCCATGTTTATCACTCTTGAATAATGAATAATTGATCATCCATTTATAACTTTAAGTTGTGGATCAGAATATATTACAAAAAAAGAACTAAAATGCAATACATATCTTTATTGATACCAAAAAATTGCAATTATAGGCCAAATATGTCCCTGCTAAAATAATAGTAATCACTTTGTTTTGGCAAATATGAGTTGGTGGGTGAAGTACAATGTTGTACATAAAACTCCGCTTAAATTTAAAGTGTCATATCCATAAAAAGATATTCCTTAATTTTAAAATCTATTCTATAAGCTCTCTTTTCTTAAAGAACCTACTGGATCACTGCCTTAGTAGAACAGCATAATGTCTCTGGACAATCCTATCTAATAAAAGAGTAATATGCAAATTCACCATTGCTCTAACACACAAGCGGGCCACCCCCATATGGTCAAAGATGGCTGCTCCCATGTGGACACAAGATGGCCACCACAAGATGGCTGTCAGGGGAGGGCAATTGTGGGTGATCAGGCCAGCAGGGGAGGGAAGTTGGGAGGGACCAGGCCTGCAGGGGAGGACAGTTGGGGGCAAGTAGGCCTGCAGGGAGGGCAAGTTAGGGGTGACCAGGCCGGCAGGGGAGGGCAGTTAGGGGCAACCAGGCCTGCAGGGGAGGGCAATTGGGCCGGCAGGGGAGCAGTTAGGTGTCGATCAGGCTGGCAGAGGAGTGGTAGGAGGTGATCAGGCAGGTGAGTGGTTGAGAGCCTGCAGTCCCAGATTGTGAGAGGGATGCCCGACTGCCGGTTTAGGCCTGATCCAGGTGGGCCTAAATGGGCAGTCAGATATCCCTTGAGGGGTCCCAGATTGGAGAGGGTGCAGGCTGGGGTGAGGGACACAGACACACACACACACACAGACACACACACACACACACACACACACACCCATGCATGAATTTCATGCACCGGGCCTCTAGTCAAGTATAATTCAATATTAATATATATAAATTGTCACTGAAATACTGCATATTCTTTAGCTCAGAATAATATAGAGTTTTGGTAGGAAAAGGTATTACCAACATGAAAGAGTAAATGTGATCCATGGAATCAAATATAACTCTCTCCCTAGGTCTTTACACAAACCCTACAAGCTTGTCTCCTTTAGATGTGAATAGAAAAGTAAAAAAATGCCATCTCTCCAATGATAGTGAGAGAAATGAAGATCTGAAAATAGGAACTCTTGGATTTATGATACAGAGATAAACATTCTTAAAAAAGTAGGGATCAAATTAGTTCTCATTCAGAATTTGAGGAAACAAGAACTGTTTTGTTTTTAAATCTATTAGTAAAATGTAACCTTTATTGTCAATCCATGTTGAACTTGATGTCAATTAAAAACCCTTGGTCATATGACATTTTGTTATATCAGGTGTCTCTTTTATATTGTGAACAAGAGTTTCTTTACCCATATAATATAGAAATTGTTTCCAGTATAACTAAAAATATGGTTGAATAATTATATCCATATGCCTAGTAAAATAAAGCACAGAGATTACTGTACTTATTGCAATATGGAACTTCCTCCAATTTTTCATATTACACAATATTAATTGCTCCTAGCAATCAATGATGTGCATATAGATGCACAAATCACAGATAGTGAATCCAAAATATTAACAATAACAAAAAAAGCTGAAACTTACCAAATGCTTATTATGTGCCAGGATATATTCTAAGGACTTCACATAAAATAGCTCATTTAATTATTTGAACACTGACTATTAGTATCCCATTATCCCATTTATATAGAAGTGAAATAGAAGCATTGGCACCTTAATTTGCCCAAGGTCACAATTTGTAAAGGAAAGCGCAAGAATTGTTAATCCAAGCAGTTCTAATCCAGAACCTGAATTCTTACCTGCTAACTAAAAACAGCAACAACAAAAATCAAAAAAGCAATAATCACCATAAAAGGAAATAAGGGACACTTTGAATTTCAGTCTATCTTATTCCCAGTGTTTTATACTTAGTAGGTGCTTAATAAATAAATCATAGCATTGATGAATTCATAAATGAGGCTGTCAATCCAAAAAGTGTTTCCCACGCTTAATTTAATAAATGGGATACAATCTTAGTAAGAAATATACTTTTCTTGTCCAACTTGTTGATAAATTAAGAAGTATAAAGTCATGCACACTTAAAATGGCCTCTGTTGTGGATCATATAAAAATGTAGTCAAATTTAGCTTAATTCAGTTAAGCTAAATGTAAAGAGAATGTAACTAGGAAAATAGGTTATAATGTGTGTTTTTAAAAATTGGGATTTAAGTGCATATATAATTTAATACCTAATATAATAATGGCTACAATATCAACCATTATCAACAGCTTCTTTAAGTACTAGTAAAGGTGGTAAAATCTGTTTTCTCTATAACTAACATAACATTTTTCATGGATAAGGCATTTAAATTTGAATAGAGTTTTCATGTGTGCCATCTGTGTGCTATGAGATTTATATGCCTTATCTCATTCATCCTTAGCACCACTGTTGAGATAGTTACTATTTCTAGATCTTTGTGAGGACTTAAGCAAAGAGAAGGTAAGTAACTTTCCCAGAGTAACCCAGCTAATGATGAGGAGTAGAGCCAGTTTCCAGAATCAGGCAGCTTGATGCTGTGTAAACACCAACGTCTTATTTATATAACAGGTACCCTGAGCTAAGGGTGGAAACTAAATGTTTTTTCATGTGTATTTCATTTAATTCTCAAAAACCTATAAAGATGGTACTATTGCTATATCATCTTTACTCAGAAAACTGACAGGTCAGGTATAGCTGATTATGTAGATATATTTTTAAACTATGGGAAGTTAATTATTTTTATTGCTTAATAATGGTCAGATATGGAAAAACTTATATAATAAAACTAATATAAATAAGAGACATATACTAGTATATGTAGATAAAAGGTATAAATGATAGAGAAAAATATATAGAGATATGGAAAAATAAGAAAATCTTAACCATCACTGATTAGTGGTAAAATAGTCTTTAATGTTTTCTTTATTTTGTATAAATATGTATTATTTTTATCTGCAAAGTTAATGATTTTGCTTTTCATTTTTTGAAACTGGAAACATATTATATTGTTCTAGATCATTTCAGAAAGATAATTAGCTTGTTTAGAGAATATATGTCTATTTGGAAGTACAAATCAGCAGCTCTGTATATCCCCAAAATATAGTCTTGCTTTTGTAATAATAATATGATAGTGAAAACAGAGAGTCAGATTTGATATACGTTCACCAAAATGTTAGCATTTAATTTGGAAGACATTAATGGTAAGTAGTTTTTCCCTATTATTTATCTTCTCTAAATTTTTGCTATGAATATATATTTCATAGTAGACAAAGACCAGTCTTATAAAAATAATACCTTTTAAAGTAAGAATATTATTTGCCCAATTTTTTGTTCCACCAACTATAAATTAGGCCTGTGTAAACTGAAAATGACAATTCTTTGCCAGATTAATGATAGGATGAGGAAGATGAACCAACAATTTATTCATACAGTGGATAACACTAATACTTCTATTTTACTACGTATTTTATTATTATCATCATCATTTATCGTGATGAGAACTAATATATTCAACATGCTAACTTCAGATACTCTGTTATCTCATTTTATCTTAACAACAGACCCAAGGAGTAGGGTACAGTGCACTTTATAATCTGTGGAATCTCTCTTACTGCAAAAGCCAAATGCAACGGTCCAGGAGATTCTTATACACAGCAATTCAGAAAGAATGGCTTAATCCTGGAATAAATTCTAAAGTAAAGTGGGAATAGGAGACTGTCACCCTCTCAGCAACATGCTACTGTGGATCATACATTGTCTACTTAAAATAAATACCTAATTTGAGAGAGCATTCAGAATGTTAGACTGGGATGATATATGCATCTAAGGAGACAGGCCATGACTCTGCTTATTTTTGCTTAAATATGCAGCTCAACTCCTAAAATGGGAAAGGATGAATTGCACAGTTGGTTCAATTAATGCTGATGATTCATCTCAGAGTCTCATGGGAAAAGGAAATGACCGTGAAGAGGATATAAAATTTCAAGAAGTTGTCACAGGAAACCTGAGCAGCATGGAGAAAAGAATCCAGTATATTTCAGATACACAAGCCAATCTCATAGATTCAGAGCATTTCCAAAATGTCAGTGTAATGACTGATCAAAGATTTGATGATGTTCTTCTCCAACTGAGAACCGTGGCTTCCTCAGTCCAGGAACATGGAAATGAAATAGACGAAATCTCCAAGTCCTTAATAAGTCTGAACACCACATTACTTGCTTTGCAGCTCAGTATTGAAACACTGAATGGCAAAGTCCAAGAGAATACAGTTAAACAACAAGAGGTAAGAACTTTCTTATTAGAAGGCCACATGCTGACACTGAATTCATTTAGTTCCTATCTCCTCAGAGGAGCCGGAGAGCAAACATTGCAAACCCTGATTGAACATCATCCTACCTACCCAGATTCCTTTCAGAATATTACCAGGTCTCAGATAGTTTTATCTAGTTACTTTTCCAGATTCCCAGCAAAAAGGAAAATATTTTTCCATTGGATATAGCCTCTCAAGGTATTTTAGTATAATAAAACATGGTATAGTATCTCTTGCAGCTGCCTAAACCAATTCTGAGTTTTAGATTACCTTAGCAGATCTGGGGAGGTGGGCACTCTGTAAATTTTACAATAGACCCCCCAGTTTTTTTTTATCCTCATCCCTTACATGGATAAACTTAAAAATCTAGTTTAAAATAGTTAGTTTGTCACTCCCAGGAAGTATACATAACTTTTATGTGTAAATTAAGTATAATTTAAAAATGAAAATTTGAATAATGTATTACATGTATTATCATAATAGCATCAAATATACAAGACAGAAGAGCATTCTAGACCATTTATAAGCAAAAGTTTCTTTTAAAGGGTCAGGTAAATATTTACCTTTGGGACTACATGGTCTATGTTGAAACTACTCAACTGATAAAAGTAGAGCAGAGAAACAAAACATCAAAATAGATAAGAAAGTTTGGTACATCAGAAAGAGAAAAGGCCAATGCACAACGGAAAAACCAAGAAAAGACTTGAAAGGAAAAGTAATAAAGAAAATATAAAAAATTTTATGATTTGGCACTTAACCTTATCATAGTTTGAAAAGCAAATTAAGTATCAAGAATTTATTGTGTCTACTTTTACTCTGCCAAGTTAAATATATTGATAGTGCCAAGAATTTAGGTGCAAAAAGTAGGCACTAATGTAGAATTAGTAAGATTTTAAGATGATATTAAGTATTTGGAGGACAGTGTGAAAATATTGAACAAAAAATTTAATATTTACACCCTTTGATCAGATTCACTTTCAGGACGCGGTCCTATAGAAACACACACACATATATAAAATGATGTTCAGCCCAGCCAGTGTGGTGCACTGGTTGAATGTTGACCTGTTGGCCTATGAACTAGGAAGTCAATGATTCTAATCCCAGTCAGGGCACATGTCCGGGTTGCAGGCTTGATCCCCAATAGGGGTTATGCAGGGGGCAGCTGATCAATGATTCTCTCTCTCCTTCTCCCTCTCTGAAATCAATAAAAAATTTTAAAAGATGTTCATTATAGCATAATTTAAAATTATAAAATATGTGCAGCTCAAAACTCTAATAGGAATCAAACTATGAAAAATATATGCAGTATATTTCCATTAAATTATTAAATATAAGGCAGCCTCTAAGTGTTATAATAGGTAGATATATTATTGAGTAAAAATTTAAATATATTATTGAGTCAAAAATTAAAGCATGTCCCAGATCAAACAAGTACTATCTCTCTTGTTCACAATCTCTCTATATATGCATATATGCATGCAGGCATATAAATGCCATTAAAAACAAAATAATAATGAAATCTCAAATACAGAGGCAATAAAAATTAAAAATAAGATATTGTTAATATGCTAGTTGAGATTGTATTGAATATGAAAAGCGATCCTGAATGTTCATTTCCACCGGAAAATATGGCATTAAACTTTGTTATTGATATAAAACAATTATATATTCAATCGGTCACATTCACAGAATTGGAATACTAAATTTTACTATAAGTACAGTATACAAAAGTTTTTCTTCAGATAATTAAAAATCATATCACAAGTGTTTTAAAATTATTTTATTAGCGTTTTGACATCTATATATTTGGAAATAGAAGAATACCTTA
The DNA here is from genome assembly GCF_963259705.1 of Myotis daubentonii. Lineage (NCBI taxonomy): Eukaryota > Metazoa > Chordata > Mammalia > Chiroptera > Vespertilionidae > Myotis > Myotis daubentonii. The sequence goes on along the minus strand of NC_081841.1, from coordinate 209,191,882 downwards.
GATATATTCAACTAAGGGGGGAGCAGGGCAGAGGGTGTGAATATTCAGCTGTTCAATCAAAAGAGGAAATGCTTCAAAACCAAATAATTAATATTTTAAAATAGTTCTCTAATTTTTGTATTCTTATTCCATAATATTCTTGTAATATTATATGTATTTTTTTAAAACCTGGCTCCCAGGGTTTCTTAAGCTTACATATTTTTAAAATAATGGTGTAACAAAAATTGTGGATGCTTGGTTGTGCTTCGCAGGAGATGAGTAAATTAGAGGAGCGTGTGCACAATGCATCAGCAGAAATTATGTCTATGAAAGAAAAACAAGCACATTTGGAACAGGAAATAAAAGGAGAAGTGAAACTATTGAACAACATCACTAATGATCTCAGACTGAAAGATTGGGAACATTCTCAGACACTGAAAAATATCACTTTAATTCAAGGTAAAATACCTTCTTTTCTTCCAGAAAATGATATATTAAAATGTAATGATACACATGAGATTTGAACTTCAAAATCCTATGACTTAAAATAGTTTTTGAGCATACATTTACTACAAATATCTATAGAAAGAAATCTTCAGATCATATTAGGACATGGTCAGGTAACAGTCTCCTGGTATCCTTTAAATAGAAAGGGATAAAAAAAGAAATCTTAAGTTCTAATGAGTCATTGTTCCAAGTTTTCTGTAAGGCACAAAGTTCTCTATCTGTCTATAAATCAAGCTTGTTAATTCTCTTTTTCAAAACTGCCAGATTCTTTCTTATGTTTTACCCTATTGTATTATTAATTAGAAAAGTCTGTGAACTCTCCAAAATTAATGAATTTGTCCATTTCTTTTTCATTTGTTTATAAGGCAAGGTGAATTTGCAAATTAGTATTTTTATACTAGTTTCTAATTATTTACATTTTTAGTATTTTTCATATTTACTTTCAACCTTTTGTATTCTTTTGTTTAGGTTCCTCTCATAAAGAACAAATCTCAGAAGACTATATAGAGTACATTTTTGTTTCGAATGCTTACAATTCAGAAAAAGTAAATAATGTTTATTTATAGATATATACATATGCAATAAGAAAGCTTATTTTTTAAATGCAGGGAAATGAGACATACAAACTTCATGTTATCTTTTTAACTATCTTTGAAAAGGAAGTAGATGAATGAGTCTGGTAGAATGTAAATTAGATACCTGTTTCTTGGATTGCAGGGATGTTCTCTTTATTACTGTGCAGTATAGCTTACTTATAGAGAACACGTATAAATTCTTTAATTATTACATTAAAATAGGTGATAAAATTTTTTCATTAATCAGCTTTCTCTCTAACTACACTTTAGATTTCAAATAAAGATCCTAAACTTTACAAATCTAAATCTAAATCGTTGATTCTTCAGCATCTCACTCTATCCACCCCCAAATCTGTTGCTTTCCCGGTCTTATCTGTTGGTTGTATCATTGTTCAATTTGTTACTCACTCAAACATCTTGGAGACTATCTTTGACATTTTCCTCTCACTCCCTACATCCAATCCATCTATGAGTCCTATTAACTCACAATATTTCAAATAAAATTCATTTTCACTATTTCATCTGCTACTATTCTAATTCAAGCAACTATACTCCAGTTCAATGTACTCCATCAGCTTCCCAATTGTTTAGCCTAACTGTACTCTTAATTCATTCTACATAATTTAGAGCAAAAGAGTGCTATCAAAAAATATCCTTAGCCTGGCTGGGGTGTCTCAGTGGTTGACAATTGGCCCATGTACCAGGAATTTATGGTTCAATTCTAGGTCAGGGCACATTCCAGGTTGCTGGATCAATCCCCAGTAGGGGGCATTGCAGGGGGCCGCTGATCAGTATTTCTCTCATTGAAGTTTCTATCTCTCTATCCCTCTTCCTTCCTTTCTTTCTAAAATCAATAAAAACATATCTATAATAATAAAAGCATATTATGCTAATTAGACCAGATAGCCAAATGTCCTTCCAGACGAAGCCGGGGGCTGTGAGGGCTGAGGCAGCCACCGCAGTTACCAGGGCTGAGCCCCTTGCATGAATTTCGTGCATCAGGCCTCTAGTAAAATCATAATATGCTAATTAGATCCGATGTCCTTCCGGACGAAGCCGGGGCTGCGAGGGAAGCCCGGGTTGCAGGTGCCAGAGGGAAGCTGGTGCCAGCAACCAAGGGAAGGAAGGCCTACTCTTACACGAATTTCGTGCATCAGGCCTCTAGTTTTAAAATATCATTAGACCTTTCCTCTCTCAAGCTAAGATGCTCCAATATCTCCCTATTGGACATGTAAGAAAATCTAAACTTCTACTTGGTCTGGAACCCATCTCCTCATCTGCCCTTATTTTCTAATTTTCCCTCTGTCTAGCTTAGAAATCTAGAAGAATGAAAATGCCATTAAAAGCTGTGAGGTAAGCCCTGACCCTGTGGCTCAGTTGGTTGGAGGGTTCTCCCCATACACCAAAAGGATTCCTCATCAGGGCACATACTTAGGTTGCAGATTCGGTCCCCAGTCAGAGTATGTGTGGGAGGAAATCAATCCATGTTTCTCTCTCATCTCTCTCTCTCTCTCTCTCTCTCTCTCTCTCTCTCTCTCTCTCTCTCTCCAAAAAGTGTAAGTTAATAAGGAGGAAGTGCTAGTTTCACTTGTTGCTATCTGCAATGAGCACTAGACTCTCTCTGTCTTGAAATGTCCTTCTCTTACCTCTCCACTCCTTCTTGGCTCCACTCAAAATCACCTTTTTAGAGATGAGTTCTCCCTTCCTCATTCTCATTCTTCTCTCCATCTCTCTATCTTTATTTTCTTTAAGATTCTCATAGTACCTATGGCTATATGAAATTGTTTTCCACTTTCATTTGCTATTTGTTTATTATATATCTTTCAATAGAATGTGAGTCCAGGAAGTTGGGTCTTGTCTCTCTTACACTCTGTCTTTTCTAGCACCTGTTAGAGCACCTGATATATAGTGGGTGAACAACTATATGTGTATTGAACGACTACGTGAAACTAGAACTTTTATTTCTTTTCATTTTTAGTACTATCTTGTCAAGTTACACTTTGTAATGGCATTTGGCAATGGCATTCTTCCAAGTTTCCAAGATAGAACATTTAATTGTTTTTTATTCTTTCTCCCAAGGCAGTTGGTTCTTATGTTCTACCCTTTATATTCTTGTGTAAACTGTTTTTATCACTGCTCTGCCAGACTATTGAAATAGTCTCCCAATCATTTCCTGCCTCAATCCTTCACACTATAATCCTTTCTACATTCTTGTTAGAATGCAGTGTTCCTGAAGGGAACCTAGATTACAAAAAGCCTCTCACTGCCTCCTCATTAGACATATAGTATATGTCTCTTTTTAGCATTTAAAGGATTGTGTAATGTGTTTCTTAACTATTTTTTAATGTCTCATGCTCTCTTTTTCTCATTTTGATCCTAAATATTTCAATTGATTTTACTGTGATTATAACATACCCAATACTTTCATACATCCTGCCTGGGGTCTTTTCCTTCACATGAAGCCTTCTCTGGTTCCACCATAGTAATACTGCTGCTGACATTTATATTTTGCTTAATATTGAATAGTATTTTTTCACAGGAGTATTCTTAATATGATTGTCATATATAAAAGTATCTCATATTACCTTGTAGTGAAATGTTAGATCTTCTTGGAAACAATAAGTTCCTTATAATGAAGGACTATTTCTATATTCTTTGTAGCATCTAGCCATAAAATACATTTATAAATAGATATTTATTAAACTACAACACAGAAATATACACTGAGTGGCCAGATTATTATGACCACCTAACGTTTGTAGGCAAATTAGCTATAATTTCACACTGACGTTGCCAGAGGGCCAGACCATTTTAAATAGGGAAGCAGGTTGTTTACCAGTAGAAGTGATTTTTTTCTGAAGTTATAGGTAAACAACACGATTTAACAGTCTTTGAACGTGGAATATATTTGAACGTGAGTGGCCAGATTATTATGACCACCTGACATTTGTAGGCAAATTAGCCGTACACTGCATCGTATGGGATATGGAAGCTGAAGGCCTGTTCGAACACCTTTGCTGTCTGCAGTTACCAAGAAAAAACATCTCCAATTCACACAGGAACACAAGGATTGAACAGTCGAACACTGGGAAAAAGTCATGTGGTCCTATGAATCACGTTTCCAGCTGCATCATGCAGATGGCAGAGTGAGAATTTGGCAGAAACAGCATGAAAGCATGCACCACACATGCATGAGTACAACTATTCAAGCTGGTGGGGGTAGTGTTATGGTTTGGGGCATGTTTTCCTGGCATGATTTGGGCCCTTTAATTCGTGTGGAACAAAGTCTGAATGGCACAACATACCTAAGTATCATTGCTGATCAAGTTCATCCTATCATGTTGATGGCATATCCCAATGGAGATGGCTTCTTCCAACAAGACAATGCGCCATGCCACGGTGCTTGTATTGTGCAGGAGTGGTTTCAAGAACATGAGGGAGACTTTACCTTGCTTAGGTGGCCCCCACAATCACCAGATCTCAATCCAATTGAGCATTTGTGGGACGAAGTTAAAAGAGCCATCAGGCAGCTGGTTCCACAACCATCAAATCTCACAGAACTGGACAGGCATGGTGTCAGATTCCTCGCATCACTTTTCAATATCTCGTGGCGTCAGTGCAAAGAAGAATCACTGCAGTATTGAAGGCAACAGGTGGCCCAACAAAGTACTGATGGGGTGGTCATAATAATATGGCCACTCAGATTTCTATATATCCTATGTTCAAAGGCTGTTAAATCGCGTTGCTTACCCATATCTTCAGAAAAAAATTACTTCTACTGTCGTGGTAAACAACCTGCTTCCCTGTTTATAATGGTCTGGCCCTCTAGGAACCTCAGCGTGAAATTATAGCTAATTTGCCTACAAACGTCAGGTGGTCATAATAATCTGGCCACTCAGTGTATATTTTATAAATTAATGAGTTCTTTATTATTTGTGGGTTGTAGGATCATATCATTACTTTCTGTCCTTTTCTTTATATTAACAATTGCTAAATAACTATAAAAATAAAAGAAATGAAAATGTTTTAATACATTTCTCAGCTAATTATAGTAATTAGAGTTTAAAGGACTAAATTATTAAAATGGTAAAAGTTTGGTAGAGAGTAGGGGACAACATGACTTAAGTAGGTGAACACTGAGGCAGGAAGCTAAGAGAAATAAAATATGTCTCAGTAGTGAAAAAAGATAACATAATGCTCACTTGGGAAAATGTTAATGTATTTTTCCAGCACCTAAAAGCAAAATCCAAATATATATATTTCATGGTAGGGAAGAAGAATAAGCAATTGGTGGTATTTAAATTTGGATATTTGTGTGCAATTAATTATTGGAATTTAAAAATAGATTGATGTGTCTTTAGCCACTATAGAGGAAAAATGAATCTCAGGAATAATGGAAGAACAGACGTCAAAAATGAAGTCAATTAAATTTGGAATACTATAGCCTAGGCCAGTGGTCAGCAAACTGTGGCTCACAAGCCACATGCGGCTCTTTGACTCCTTGAGTGTTGCTCTTCCACAAAATACCACATGCGGGCGCACACATACAGTGTGATTGAAACTTCATGGTCCATGCGCAGAAGTTGGTATTTTGTGGAAGAGTCACACTCAAGGGGCCAAAGAGCCGCATGTGGCTCGCTACAAGGCAAGATTGAGAACAAAATAATTTATTATCATAATGATTAGGACATGAAGCATAACTACAAATTTCAGCAGATATTGTTAGTGTTATTTTCTCGTCTGAGGATTTAAAATAATGATATGCCTGCACTGAGTGTCTGCCCCCTGGTAGTCAGTGCATGTCATAGCAACCAGTCATTCTTGGTTGGTCTGCCTTTAGGGTCAATTTGCATATTACCCTTTTATTATATAGGACTAGAGACCCTGTGCACAAAAATCTGTGCACTCGGCACGGGGGGGGGGGGTGTAGGGGGGGTCCCTCAGCCCGGCCTGTGCCCTCTCACAGTCTGGGACCCCTCGGGGGATGATTGACCACCTGCTGGTTTGGGCCCCCTCCCCAGGGGATTGGGCCTAAGCTGGCAATCAGACATCCCTCTGGCAGCCTGGGAGCCCTCGAGGGATGTCCACTTGCCAGTGGAGAGCAGGCCTAAGCTGCAGTTGGACATCCTTAGCGCTGCTGAGGAGGCGGGAGAGGCTCCCACCACCACTGCTGTGCTGGCAGCCATCAGCCTGGCTTGTGGCTGAGCAGAGCTCCCCCTGTGGGAGCACACTGACCACCAGGGGTCAGCTCCTGCATTGAGCATCTGCCCCCTGGTGGTCAGTGTGTGTCATAGTGACCAGTCATTCCCAGTCGTTCTGCTGTTAGGATCAATTTGCATATTACCCTTTTATTATATAGGATAGAGGCCTGGTGCACGGGTGGGAGCCAGCTGGTTTGCCCTGAAGGGTGTCCCGGATCAGGGTGGGGGTCCCCACTGGGGTGCCTGGTCAGTCTGGGTGAGGGACTGAGGGCCGTTTTTATGCTGGTGGGCAACTGAAGCTCCCAGCCTCTCCTTTTTTTCTTTTTTCTTTTTTTATTCTGGGATTTATTTACCTTCTATAATTGAAACTTTGTTGCTGTCGCTGGAGCTGAGAGCCAGGCTCCTGCTCGCTCCAGCTCTGTGGCCATGGCCTGCTGAAAGCAGGTATCTGGGGTTTGTTTAGCTTCTATAATTGAAACTTCATTGCTTTCGGAGCTCAGAGCCAGGCCACGGCAGGCGGGGAACCTTGGCTTCCTCCATCACTGGAGCAAGCAAGCCTCCTGCTCACTTCAGCTGTGTGGCTGCCGGCCACCATCTTGGTTGTGTTCATTTGCATATCTCACTGATTAGCCAATGGGAGGTGTAGCGAAGGTACGGTCAGTTACCATGTTTGTCTATTATTAGATAGGATGATGCATCTGGTTTGTTTCTTCCTCTTGGAGCTGAAAAAATTGCTAAGAGTTTTGCTTTAAAGGTAGGGAATGGTATTTTTGCCCTGTGCACTCTGTATAGAGGAGATAATACTAGTTAGGATACCTTTAGGTTCTAAAGACATGCTTAGTACCATCATTCTAAAGAAGTGATCACCACATATCTTATATCTGTTTTACTGGGCACAAAAAATTCAAATGACTGTATAAGTGTTGCTGTAACTCAGTACTCAGGGACACCTTGGAAATTGTGAGGCCAACTAGTCATTAATATTCCCTGCAGCCCCTCCAATTATATATATATATATACATACATATATATATATATATATATATATATATATATATATATATATATGGATCATACTTAATATTTTACCTGAAAAACTATTCCTTTCTTCATTTTCACCTGCCTGCCATTCCCCACATCTCTCCCACTTACCCAGAATTCTCTTTCATGTCATTCTATTCAGTGTTCAAAATATCCTGCAAATCCCACTCCCTCAATAAAGCCTTTTCAAATATTGCTACCCATGCTGATCTGAACCTACCAAATATCTGAGTTTGTCACTTTCAGCATTGTTTAGGTTGTCTAGTATGTGTGGTTTTGTTTCCCTTAAGGGTATCTGTCATGAGTTATAAGTCCTTACTTATACATTTCCCACACAATATGGAACTCAATACAGTGAATTATGCCAAGCATGTGCATAATACTACTGTGGGTTTGCGCCATCATTGATTCATTGTCTCTTCTCTGCCCCCAGCTTCTGAGAACCTGGAAAAGTGCTAGGCACACATAAGTATTTATACATAATTAGGTTGTCTAATTTAGGCCTGGCTCATTTTTACCAGTATAGGGCATTGCATTGCATTACTCAATATGGGTATGCTTCATTCTTACTTATTCTTCATTATTGTGTAACAAATAACAGACTCTGGATTTATTTATACAATTATCTTAACAAATAAGTTCATTTTGCCTGTTTTAAAACTATGATCAGTAATTGTAATTTATTTTTTAAAGGGCCACCTGGACCCCCAGGTGAAAAAGGAGATAGAGGCTTCATTGGAGAAACTGGTCCACCAGGCCTTCCAGGTCCAATAGGTATGATAATAGAAACTACTTAGTCATATCCATGTCCATGTATGTGTGCAGTGTGTGTATGCATTGAAGGGCACATTACCTGTTCCAGCAGCCTAATCACTATAATGTACTGAATGGCAAACACTGATTCGGAAGAAAGTTAAACGCTTTAGCCAGAGCAACCACATGGGGTGGTTCATAAATGTAGGGAGTCCCTGTACCATGGGCTGAAGACAGTATATGGCAGTGATCTAGGTTTAGATCACATGTGAAAGAGAACATGAAAATCATCCTCACTTTAAATATATTTGCAAGTTATCTGGTTTTTGAGATACAAAAATATTCATTAATATAAGTCAAAAGCAAGTTCGCTTATATTTCTTGTATAGCCCTTAAGTGGAATATATCTGCATAAACCTATGAAATCCAAATGTAAATATTGACTAGAATGCAGGTGATTTTTTTCCTGTGCTGACAGACATTCTCTGTATTTTAGTTAGAGCAAAACTGTTTCAAATGATTTTTCTCTGTCTGTGTTATAATATTGAAAGCAATATTTTGAAAGAAGATAGTAGAAGACAGAAAAGGCGAAAGAGCATAAACTTTCTTTGATCTCAAGAAAATAAAGAAGACAGTAACAATAACATGATTGCCATGTTATTCTTGGCTAGAAATCAAATACCTACATGTTTTTTGAAAGTGGGGAGTATATTGCATGGTCTAATTATAACGAGATCGTTTGTGCTGACAAAAGTGTCTAAATGTCATGCACTTCATCGTATTTTTCTGTCTTCTGATTATATGAAACACTATGTTTTCCAATCAATGTATTAACCACCCCAGGTGACATCAGAAAAATAATTTTTAAAAATGAAAAGCATGGATTTTACACCTGCCTGACCTTTACATCATTGTGTTTAAAAAGTCGCTATATGAGGTTTATGTGAGAAAAATCATTTCAAGGAAATAAATACCTATTATATATATATATAATGGGTTGTTTGTGTGCATTTGAAAGTACTGTCAGGGAAGATTCTTTATTCAGAAAAGTCTTTCTACTTGACTAGCATTAAGCAGATCTTAATAATGGTGCATTAATGGCCTAAGCAGGTGAAGTAAACAGTAGTAGTCAGCTGCCAGAGCTGCTATTGTCAGAGGCCTGTCAGCTCCTCCATCACAGAGTACAATTGTCACAGCTTTATAATTCAGCCATAAAAGTGGAGAATGGGTTGCAACTTGCCCTGCAAAGCCTCATCTGGGAGCATCTTCTGTAGCTCTTTCTGAACTATGGATGCATGAAACACAAAGAAGGATTTACAAGCCTTAGCTCTAGTTAATACCATAAACAAATGCCATGGCAAAGCTGCTTTGATTCTTGTAGTGAGAGCTTAGTCTATTGCTGTTGGTACTGCTTATTTACCGGTACACAGATAGGCATTATCCAGGCCCTCATAACAGAAAGATTTCATTTGTTGGGGTGATAAGTGGACTCTTTTAGATGGTTAGGTCACCACTTGGTTTGGTGTACTGTCGCAGAAGTAACCAAGTCATCAGGCATCTCTCTTAATGAATTCCTCCTTCCTTAATTGCTGCATTCTGTTTTGTCCTCTGCCAAATCACCTAACTGGCCATAGTTGGTACTGGAATAAAGAAGTTAAGAATATATAATGGACTGTCAGGATAATTCTACTTCCTGATTTTAGCAAGTTTATTAAAATTCCACCTATACATCTAATGAAACCCACTAAACTCAGCTTGACAATGTCAAAGTCACTTAGACTCACACCAATAATATGAAAATCTGAGAAACTTAAGTGGTTGTGCTGGTGGTCTTAAGTAATCAATACCATCACAATTTTACTCATGTACGGGGTGGATATTATGCTAAAATATGCTTTATCTCAAAATAATATGATAGAAATTTATTTCAGAGTGTCATTTCCTCGGAGTTATGCCAGGGAGAAGGACCTATGATTGCCTTTTACTCGAGATACTGTTCTTTCCCTGTGCCTGGTGCTTCACAGGCCTCTGTGGATCCCGTGCACAGAAATGCAGTTTCTGCCTTCACAGAACTTACAGTATGATAAGTAATTACATAAGGGTGATGAGTGTCATGATCAAGGATTCCTGATCTCACATGAGATTTGGGGGGGGGCCACTTTTAGGGTGATTTCATCACATTGGCAATGCTTTGAAGAACACCTCCTAGTTCCTAAAGAAACCTCTTGGTAGCCTTTCTTCCCATTATGAGATCACAGGGGAGCCTGACCTGTAGTCACAGGAGGTATGACCTTCATAAGATGCCTTGAGGGAGAAACAAAGACTCATTGGCTGCAAAATTCTCATCCACTGGGGCTGTTGACTTTCCTTATGTGGTCTGTATTTTCCACCGTGGAATCATGCCTCTGGAGGATAAATGAACCCTAGCCTCATGTTGTATATTGGAGTACAAGAACCATATGGTATCAGACTTTATTTCCAGGCATGTCTTTATTCCAGCCCACTCCTATTGCCGGACTGATCTAGAGAGGCCCCGCCTCAGGCTTCCTCAGGACAGTGCTTGCTAAATATACATGTTGTGCCAATGAATTTAAAAAAACGGCACTGCTAACTATGTACATATCATTAAATAAAACTAAATTTAGCAGTCTTCACAAAAGGCTGGTGAAGTAATAATTATATTACTATAAAGAAGGAGGAGGCCGAAACCGGTTTGGCTCAGTGGATAGAGCGTCGGCCTGCGGACTGAAAGGTCCCAGGTTCGATTCCGGTCAAGGGCATGTACCTGGGTTGCGGGCACATCCCCAGTAGGAGATGTGCAAGAGGCAGCTAATCGATGTTTCTCTCTCATCGATGTTTCTAACTCTCTATCTCTCTCCTTTCCTCTCTGTAAAAACTCAATAAAATATATATATATATATAAAAAAAACAACACATTCAAACCTGTAAAGAATTTAAAAAAAAAAAAAAAAGAAGGAGGAGGAGAAGGAGGGCGGAGAAAGCATTTATCATAAGGCAGGCACTTTTTCTAAGTGTTTTACATTAATTAGCTCTTTTAATAATCACATCAAGCTTGTGATATAGGGACAAATAATATACCATTTTATAGATGCCAGGAAGGTTAAGTGGCCTGCCAGAAATCAAGCAGCAGCTAAGAGGCAGAGCCAGTATTTGAACCCAGATGGATAGGACTGCAGGTTACGTGTTCTTAACCAGTCAGCTAGGCCACAGAAAGAAGCCAGAATGGAGAGCTAGGGACCCAGGATGTGTGAATCATGGTCAGACCAGCGTTATATAAACAATTGGATCTCTCTGCCTTCTGTTCCTGCCTCTATAGAATGAGAGACTTGAATCAAATGAGGTGTAAGGCCCCTTAAAAGATTTCATAGCTGAGATTCTGTGTAAAATGTACTTGTGTTGCCTGTGGATTAGAGGCAGGTGCCAGATCCTTTACTCTTGCCACAGATTATTGCAGAGAATTAGTTAATTGCTACCTAAAAGGCTCAGAGAATCTGATCTCTTGGAATAAAATTCAATAGTGGTGCTTTTATGTAGGGGTCACATTTTCAGACATCATTAAACAAACCATTGGTCTATATGGAGTCGGCTTAAACATCCCATAATAGAGGCCTGTCAGTTGAGTAATTTATAGTATCACACGTGCTTTTTTTATGGATTCATTTGTTCACTTATGGAGAAGGTAACATACTCTCTGGTTGAACAGCTGTATTCTGAAGGTCACTCTGATGTACTCAGTGGGCCGTCATTGGAGAGGTTCTTTCTGATCCCCAGAGGCATTCTCTATTACATTTCTTTGTTTTCCTAAAATTTTAATCTCCAAATTTACCTCCTATGTTTATCTGTTAACTTTGGTACCATCTGTCTCCACACTGGAAGATCTGTTTGGATAAGAGCCTTTGTAACTCCAGAATGGGCAGGGACTGGAACAATATGCATGCTCGTATGTTATGGTTGGATTAATGGAGAAAATGCTCAACCTGGGAGTCACCAGTGAGTGGCACGCTATAAAAAGTAGAGAATGTTCTAAGATAAAGTAAAAAGAAAGTTCAGAGTCAGTTTTTATTTGTAAATTTGAGAGACAGATCTTAATACTTGCAAGTGCAAAGGTCTGACTGCCTTGCTTGGAGAATGAAGAAAGGTATAAATATTAACCTATCAGCCTGTTTTAAGAACTGATGTCAGGTCTTTTTTAGGCTGTATGCTATGTATACAAATGTATATATGCATACTGTGTATACACCATATATATATACAGATATATATCATTATAGTTATCATTATAGTTACAGCAAATCCTGCCATTTGAAGATTCCTGATTAGATAACATAAACCCTCTGGTTAAAACGCCAAGACTTTTTTCCCCTGATATGTTTTTATTTGTAATAAAAATGTTATTTATTGAAAACCTACAATGTACTAATAATGTTACTACCTACTATTTAGATGTAAAATGAATGTTTCTACTTACTGTATAGATATAGTATATGGAATTTTAGGAAAGATACTATTATTTGGAGAGTTAGCTATATCATATTCACTAATGAAACTATATTGTTTCGTTATACTCCGGAGTCTAAATGAAAAATGAATTATTATTTATTTATTTTTTATTCATTAACCGTGCAGGTCCTCCAGGTCTTAAAGGTGATCGTGGATCAATTGGCTTTCCTGGAAGTCGAGGATTCATAGGACCAGCAGGAAAGACTGGGAGGCCAGGTATTACGATAATGTATTTTCTTCATAGAATATGTAAAATAAATACTGGATCATAGGTATTTTTTCAGCTTCTTACATAACAGTGGTCATCACAGTATGAATAGTAGCCCTCAAATGCAGTATATTTAGTGGTCTGATACATTTTGAAATTGATTATTATTCTCCTGAGGAAAGTTTCTATGTCCCAAAGGAAAATAGTTAAACAACAACAACAGAGGATTTATAAACTCCACACAACCATAAATCACCATGAAGAATTGTATCTATTTTAGAACAAAGAGAGGGAAAAGACTGGCAAAGACAAACAAGCAAAGTATAAATATTGCTTTAACCAAAACCAGCCAAACCCTCTCAAGGTATAGTTAGAAAAACACAGATGAGCCTGAAATCCTATCCTATGCAAGATAAACTGCCTGCTATTACATATTACTACTTACTAATCAACATTATTCCTGTCATTTAAGATTTATATACATGATATTATTTCTATTCCTTACACTAGTCAGTAGCTTAAACTTGAATTATGAACTTTGCACAGACATTTAGACTTGAACAGGTTTATTTTTTCCTAATTTAAAGTAAATTATGACCAAAAGAATATGATCTTTATCATTTTTTAAAAATAGAGTATGTTTTTTAGAATAGTTTTAGGTTTCTAGAATAATTGCACAGAAAATATATACTTTCCATATACCACCTATCCACGTACAGTTACCACTATTATTTTTATTTTTTAAATATATTTTTGTTGATTTCAAAGAGGAAGGAAAGGAGGAGGGAGAAACAGAAAAATCAGTTATGAGAGAATCATTGATCAGCTGCCTCCTGCACACCCACTACTGGGGATCGAGTCCACAACCTGGGCATGTACCCTGACGGGTAATCTAACTGTGACCTCCTCTGAGTTCATAGGTCAAAACTCAAAAACTGGCCAGGCCAGTTACCACTATTATTCATAACTTGCCTTAGTGTGGTGCATTTGTTACAAATGAAAAACCAGTATTGATACATTATTACTAATTAAAGTTCACAGTTTACATTAGGGTTCACTCTTGGTGATGTTCATCCTATGGGTTTAGAGCAGCATTGGGCAAACTACAGCCCGCGGGCCGGATCCAGCCCATTTGAAATGAATAAAACTAAAAAAAAATAAGACCGTACCCTTTTATGTAATGATGTTTACTTTGAATTTATATTAGTTCACACAAACACTCCATCCATGCTTTTGTTCCGGCCCTCCGGTCCAGTTTAAGAACCCATTGTGGCCCTCAAGTCAAAAAGTTTGCCCACCCCTGGGAGGCTGGGGACTGACGCAACTGGGGGCCTCCAGAGGCAGGCCTACTGCCCTGGCGAGGCTGAGGGGACTGGGTACCGCCATCTTGTGGCTGTGGGCACCACCACATTTGAAGGTGTAGCAGTCAATTAGCATATTCCCTCCTTATTGGCTGTGGACGCCGCCATCTTTGAGGGCGTCGCAGTCAATTAGCATATTCCCTTATTGGCTGTGGGTGCTGCCATCTTTACAACGGTGTGAGGGTCAATTAGCATATTCCGCCTTTATTAGATAGGACCCTTGGCAAATCATGGTAATATTTTGTTTGGGACTCTTTCTGGTGCAGTTTATAATGATTAATTTTATGATGAACTAATTTGTCTTTCTAGAAATTTATACAAAAAGAGGAAATGACACAGAAATTTTAGGAATGTTAAAGAGAGCCAGACTGTTCTCCCAACAGTCTGTTAACTTTGCACAACTTTCCTGGGTAAGTGGTCAGGGAAGAAGTTAGGAATAAACCCCAGAATAACTATAGCACAAATTGCCCTATTAAAGGAGAAATAGCTTACCTCATTAACCGAGTGCCTACATGGCCTCATATACTGTGCTTGCAGGTGAGGACACAAGACAAGCTAGTTCCCCACCCTTGAGGAGTTATCTTCCAGAAATTTCCTCACAATGACTACACTTTTTAAAGTTTAATTAGCCCTGGCTGATTTGGCTCAGTGGATAGAGTGTCAGCCTGTGGACTAAGGGGTCCTGAGTTCGATTCCAGTCAAGGGCACATGCCCAGGTTGTGGGCTCGATCCCCAGTAGGGGACATGCAGGAGGCAGCCAATCAGTGATTCTCTCTCATCATTGATGTTTACATCTCTCTCCCTTTCCCTTCCTCTCTGAAATAAATACAAGAAATATATATATTTTTAAAAAGTTTAATTAAAATGATGATTCTGTAAAGTTTATGTGAAATATCTAATCTTAGATTGTTCTTTTGGGGGATTAAATATTTGTCAAAGTGGCTTGGTCTTGAATTTCATGGGGGCACATAGTTATTCCATGTATAATATTTTCTTTGCCCTTTTGGGAAAAACAGGGGTAGTATAGTATATATTTGTATCTTACAGAGATAGTACATATTTGAATCCTATATCTGAATCCTACCTCTCCACACAGTTAGCCTCTCTGTGCCTCAGTTTTCTTATCTACAAAACAGTGCTAATAAGAGGACCCCATGTTTTAGACTTCCTATAAAAAACAAATCATGGTAAAATTTTGTTTGGGTCTCTTTCTGGTACAGTTTATTTGTAACTTCCTATTAACATTAAATCATAATGATTAATTTTATAAATGAATATATACTATGAGCTATAAGTAATCAATAGATTCCTTAAAGTGCTTCAAACAATTTTTATCATAAAGCAAGCTGTGTATACATGTTGGATTTTAGCTATAGCTTTTACAAGTTTTAGGCATCTTTCTACTTTTAGAGCCCTAAAGTTAAACAAATATCCACTAGCCCAAGTACTCGGAAGGGTATTCATTCCTTCATGCACCCAGTCAACACAATTTTGTGAGAGTTTACTGTGTGTTCAGGATAAATATAGCATAGTCGCTTCCGTCAAGGATCAGGTGACAGAGAAATGCAGAAGCAGTTAGCTCTGATGCAATGTGCTAAGTCATAAGCCTGTAG